>NC_079451.1:39761440-39903940 GCF_903798145.1 Danio aesculapii | reverse complement strand
ACGATCAAGACGATCTGCTGCAGTTCAAACCGAGCATCATAATGGGGAAGAAAGGTGATTTAAGTGAACGTCGCATGGATGTTAATGCCAGATGGGCTGGTCTGAGTATTTCAGAAACTGCTGATCTACTGGGATTTTCACGCACAACCATCTCTAGGGTTTACAGAGAATGGTCCGAAAAAGAGAAAATATCCAGTGAGCGGCAGTTCTGTGGGTGCAAATGCAAGCACATAGATACTCTCTTGACGTTGGTGGGGACATACAGTGCATACATTGAACAGCACAAATTCTGTCTCACGCTTTTAAAAACATGAATAAAGTACAAAATAATATAAAATAAACACTTAATAATACAAATAACATCCTGTCCCATGCTGCAAAAGTCAATTTACATGAATGGACTGCAGTCGGGCGTTGAGAATGAATGTAGAGGAATTTAGAGAGGTGTATGATGCAATTTAACTGATTCATCCCTATTACAGTTGTCTTTATAATCACAGAGGCCAAAATTAAAACTGAATTATGATTAATTAGACAGCCTTGGTTAATAGTATTATGCTGAACTTGACTTGTTAAGTAGGGTAATTTCGAAGTTTATTAAATTATTGGTAGGGACATTTCAGTAATTGGTGGATATTAGTAGGGACATGTCCCCTTCGTCCATGCCAATTCTTCGCCCTTGTGCAAATGCCTTGTTGATGCCAGAGGTTAGAGGAGAATGGCCAGACTGGTTTGAGCTGATAGAAAACCAACAGTAACTCAAATAACCACTCGTTACTCAGACTGGTTTCTTAAAATTGACAATGAGTTCAATGTACTCAAATGGCCTCCACAGTCACCAAATCTCAATCCAATATAGCACCTTTGGGATGTGGTGCAATGGGAGATTCGCATCATGGAGGTGCTGCTGACAAATCAGCAGCAACTGCTTGATGCTATCATGTCATTATGGACCAGAATCTTTGAGGAATATTTCCAGTACTTTGTTGAATCTATGCCACGAAGGATTAAAGCAGTTCTGAAGGCAAAACAGGGTCCAACCCAGTACTAGTAAGGTGTACCTAATAAAGTGGCCAGCGAGTGTAGTTTGTTTGTAAATCTCACTCCAATACTTTTAGATGATTGTCGATTAAATTAGAGTGGGCTGCTGTTTGTATTGAGGGGAAAGTCATCCGTTTCCATTAATAGTTATAAGTGTGTGTTTTGAAATCTTTGCTCTTGGAAACATTTTAAGCCAATTATCTGAACTGTAACTGTCAACTGACACACATATCTTCAAACATGAGAAAGATAGAAAATGGTATGCTTTTAGGCATCATTCCACTGTAATATGATGAAATGTTAACATCATTTTGTCACTTGTAATTTTTTTCCTATCAAAATACATTCTCTCAATGTAGCAAGACGCACTTGAGTACGACAATATATTTACATTTAAAATAAATGCTTTTCCTTTTAAAATTTGGTAACATTTTATAGTGTCCTTTTCTACTTACTAAAGAAATTAACATTTATTATGCACAATTTAATGTAACTAACCCTAAACTTAACCAGCATTCTAAGCCTTTAATATAGAGTACGTGTAATTAATTAATATTAATCAGTAGCTAAATAAATAGTGGGTTAGCACTGTCGCCTTACAGCATTAAGGTCGCTGGTTCAAGTCCCGGCTGGGCCAGTTGGCATTTCTGTGTGGAGTTTGCATGTTCTCCCCGTGTTCGCATGGGTTTCCTTTGAGTGCTTCGGCTTCCCCCAGAGTCTAAACAGATGCGCTATACTGTAGGTGAATTGAATAAACTAAATTGGCCGTAGTGTATGTGTGTGAATGAATGTGTATGGATGTTTCCCAGTACTAGCTGGAAGGGCATCCGCTGTGTAAATCATGCTGGATAAGTTGGTGACCCCTAATGAATAAAGGGACTAAGTCGAAGGAAAATGAATGAATGAACTATAATGAAGACACCGTGAAATTAAGCATTATTGAAATGATATTTCAAGGAATCCTGAAAATACTCCATAAAAGTATGAAGCAGCACAACAGTTTTCAGCACTGATGATAATGCAAAGAAATGTTTCTTATAAATCAAATTATTAGTATTTAGTATTATTACTACCTAAGACATTTTGGAGTAGTGATGCTAAAATTGTATCTTTACCATCACAATAGTACATTATATTTTAAAAAGACAAATGTAGAAGCACATTTCTGCCTGGTAAGAAAACGAATCATGCCTTGAAATGTCTTAGAAAGACTTAGCATGCTAACATTACAAGTTTAGTCAAAATTATGATTTAACAAAATATGTGTCGCCTCACAGCAAGAAGGTCGCTGGTTCGAGCCTCGGTTGGGTCAGTTGGCTTTTCTGTGTGGAGTTTGCATGTTCTCCCTGCGGCCGCGTGGGTTTCCTCCGGGTGCTCCGGTTTCCCCCATAGTCCAAAGACATGTGGTTGGAGGAGGGAGGGAGGAGATTAAGGCACGCAGAAACGGTTGGCGGGGAGGACTAGCCTTAAAGGCGCAGTACGACAAAACAACCCCCTAGATCAAAATGTATAAAATAGAATCTTGCAAAAGGTATAATGAAAAATCTGACGGGTATTTTGAGCTGAAACTTTACAGACACATTCTGGAGACGCAAAACACTTATATTAAATCTGAAAAAAGGGCTAACCTTGGTGCCCTTTAATGTTTCCACAATATTACTATTTTACTTTATTTTGAAAAAATAATTGAAGCCTTTGTGTGCATGAGGGGCTAACACAAAAATTGTACTGTGCTCAAACACTTAGTCCATATAGTTGCCTCAGACAAATGTGTCTTCAGATGAATGTACTGTAAATACGCTGAATATTGACAAGACTGTTGAAACTGTTGAGACTGCTTCAATTTACGCAGGGATGAGTCAGTAGTCAAAATCAAATCTGAAAAACAAATTGGGTGCACAGTTGTCGGTGTAAATGGCTTCTGAAAGGATCTGAAAAGTGAAAAGTATTAATAAGAACAACAGAAGCTGAATGTGATCAGTTTGAGCAGGTGTAAAATGCTGATGCTGTGCGTTTGGGAACAGCCCAATTTCCTCTCCTGAGTTGCTCACCTGCTAAATCGTGACACAGATGTCTGGGCAGCGAAGTGCTTAGAAAAAGAGCCGTAGCTCTGTCCCCGGCATCCGTGCCTGGAATCTCATGAGCTCTGATTTTACACGGCCACCTGTGACTGTGCTAAGTGGGCCTTCTGGATGCTACTGGATGTTACAGGGAACCTTTTCCCTGCATGTAAACCATAGATTTTTCACTGCAGAAAAGAAAGCCGAAATGTCTCTTATAGAGTTGCTGACATTTTGTGTTGGTGATGTCATTTGGAGCCAGATTCTGCACAACTGTGATTGTGAAGTACCCCCCATACTTATTTACATTTAAAAAAATGAATTAAATAATCACCTGTTTTTCCTCCCCCACAAGGCTAATGTTAAACTTGTATTTGCTAACTAATTAGCTTCAATTTTGTGTGTGTATATATATATATATATATATATATATATATATATATATATTCCGCTTATAATGCCAAATGTAACTTGCCAAACAAACTTGCCCAATTACTTCAGTTATTGTACACAAATGTAACGTACGAAAAAAACAGAAAGGTAATTTTTGCTCAAAACTTATTTCCTTACAGGGAGAGCACTGGGTTTATGAGCTATATTGTAGCCAGCCACCAGGGAGTGATGTAAATGTTTTGCAAACACTTTTTTAGGACACTGATGAGCATTTGATCCATGCACACATGCACAAAAAAACCCTGCACAAACAACATTAACACATGAACAAGTGAATGCACAGCTCGAGACCACCTGTAACCAAATACTCACAACAAAGGAACAAAGACAAGAGCTGAACTCTTGTCTAAATGCCAGTGTTCATTCAACGTAGGGAGACTGCGAGAACAGAGAACACGTCCTCTGAGAAATGCCATCCTCCTGATGGTCACATGACCTTCACGCAGTTTTAACTGAAAATTATTTAAACATTACAGCATTCATACAACGATCCTTTTTCAATATATGTATACACTCACCGGCCACTTTATTAGGTACACCTTACTAGTATGGAATTGGACCCGCTTTGCCTTCAGAACTGCCTTAATCCTTCGTGGCATAGATTCAACAAGGTACTGGAAATATTCCTCAGAGATTCTGGTCCATATTGACATGATAGCATCACGCAGTTGCTGCAGATTTGTCGGCTGCACATACGTAATGCAAATTTCTCGTTCCACCACATCCCAAAAGTGCTCTATTGGATTGAGGTCTGGTGACTGTGGAGGCCATTTGAGTACAGTGAACTCATTGCCATGTTCAAGAAACCAGTCTGAGATGATTCCTGCTTTATGACACTGCACGTTATCCTGCTGGAAGTAGCCATCAGAAGATGGGTACACTGTGGTCTTAAATGGATGGACATGGTCAGAAATAATGCAAAACTTGGTTGTAACGAGTGGTTATTTGAGTTACTGCTGCTTTTCTATCAGATCGAACCAGTCTGGCCATTCTCCACTGACCCCTGATGCTGTGTTCACACCAGACGCGGTAAGCTCAAATAAATCACGCCAATCGCGTGTAAATAGACGCGTGAATATTTTGATTTTACTCGCTTCATTCCTGCATCAAAATCCGCTTCATTTACGTGTCAAATTTACTTCACAATAGATGCGGATTCGCATCATGGGCAGGGTTTCTGTCTGCCTGGTGACCCTAGCTTTGTTTCTAAATGTTAACATGGATGAGAGAATAGTTGTGTTTATGTGCTTTATGAAGGCTGAAAAACAGCGTTGATTCGTTTGGAGCTGTGTCTGAGTTCGAGGTGCACCCAGCTCTGTGAGTTTATCAACTCCTCTAGAAACTGTACCTGAATGATGGAGGCTTTCAGTGGTGCTTCCGATTGAGCTGAGCCCAGTTTGATGAATTGTTGTTCGGTGTCGGTAGGTGGATTTCCCCCAGGACACCAACAAGAGGCACTACTTCAAAAGCACGCCCCTACAAGACAAAGCTTCTGATTGGTTTAGGAGGTGTGAATATCCGCTAAAATTTAGATTTTCCAACTCGAGCGATTCGTGCGAAATGCAATTGCGTCAGTTGCAACTAACTCAGATGCAACTCGTGTCGCTTCATTCACGCAAATCACATCATTCGCGCCACCTCATTCACGCGTATCGCGCCGCAGGATGTCTATTCGCATCTTTGAATTAACGTAACATGTAAATCACTCGTGCTTGATGCGCTTTTTCGGGCCATTGTCTGTAAACCCTAGAGATGGTTGTGTGTGAAAATCACAGTAGATCAGCAGTTTCTGAAATTGGCAGATTAGCCCATCTTATATCAACAACCATGAAACGTTCAAAGTCACTTAAATCACCTTTCTTCCTCATTGTGATGCTCAGTTTGAGCTGCAGCAGATCGTCTTGACCATGTCTACATACCTAAATGCATTGAGTTGCTGACATGTGATTGGCTGATTAGGAATTTGCATTAACAAGCAGTTGGACAGGTGTACCTAATAAAGTGGCCGGTAAGTGTATACATAAATACATGCACAAAAGCTTTACACATATACTTTGCAAAATAAATATAAAACAGATTTTAATATGAATTTCAGTAAATAAACACTCCTAATGTGTTTATGCCTTTTTAAGATGTTAATGTTTACTTTCACCGCCTCATTTAGGGAAACTTCTGAAATAAATATGTCATATCTCTAAACTTGAGGTATAAATATGTTATACCTCTAAAAAATGCTGCGCTTCCCACCTCTTTTATTCAGTCACAATGACTTCTGGAAGTACTGTGCTTAAGTCTGCATCGATGCATCCTTGATATCAAGAACATATCCAGGTTCTTTTACGTATTCTCCTTTCTTGCGGTCTTGAGGATTCGAACTGGAGTCGCCACAGCGGAATTAACCACAACCCACTACTGGGAAACACCCATACACACTCACATAAACAATTTTTCATGCAGACCTTTGTGTGACATTCTAGCCAGGCCGCGGCCAGTTGAAGGTCAGGATTCCTGCATAGATTGGTATTCCAGACCAAGTCCTTGACTCTGGGGACTCCAGCCTCCCAGCGATCTCTGATGACAGGAGAGATCTTCTGCAGAGAAACACTAACTCCGGCATTTCTGGTGGGGATATCTTTCGAGGCTGACGGCAGCATACTAATAATTTTCAGATGCACCAAGTAGATTTCAATCTACTTCAATTTTTTAAAGTGTAGAAACCTATTTACTTCAGTCGTGCTTGGAGAGTGGCGGGCGGCTTCTGCAGCTCCCACAAGTGTCTGATTGTTAACCAAGTGAAAAGATTCATTTGATATAATTACCCACCGCAGTCTCGCCAACTTTCTGCAATTCATTTTGACCCAGCGGTTCTCAGAAGAAGACGATTACACCCTCCGTGCTCTTCCTACTTTCTGGGTTATAGCGCAGTCGATGCAGGAAATTTTGCCATTTCAGCATGGAAAGTCAATCAGAATAATAGGAAAACTTTTCAGTGGAGACTTATGATTAGCATTCGTTGCTGTGCAGAGACTAGTAAATCTTAATAATTGTGTGAGCGTAGAGCAGAGAGGAGAGAATATGGAGTGGAATAACTTTAATAAGCCTCTTTTGAAGACAAAAGGCATATTTGAACAGCTTAAAAAGAAATGCCATTATATGCTGTATTATGGTTTCCAGAAGTATTTTTACAAAAAATTAAGGTCACACTTTATTTTAAGGTACAATTCTGGCTATTAACAATCCAATAACTATGAATATTTGTTCAATAAACTCGTGATGGATAGAATTAGACTTGTAGAATATGATCATGCAGAATATGTAGTTTATAAGTACTAATAAACAGCCAATATCTTAATATTACACTGTGAAAAATAGTGTTTAGTTTATTTACGGTTGTGAATTGCATTATGGGATGTTGATCTCTGCTCTGTCGACTTCTGATGTTGAAAATTCAACTCTACAGTTTAGCAAAGTGACTTTTATTGACATTGAAAATTGCAGGGCAACGCAGTGGGTAGTGCTGTCGCCTCACAGCAAGAAGGTCGCTGATTCGAGCCTCGGCTGGGTCAATTGGCATTTCTGTGTGGAGTTTGCATGTTCTCCCTGCGTTCGCGTGGGAAAAGAAAATGAATGAAAATGGCAGCTTATTACAAGGTTTTTTTTTAGCACAGTATACAACACCAACCAAGACAAAATATCACTTTAAACTATTTATTCATTTTCTTTTCAGCTTAGTCCCTTTATTAATCCGGTGTCGCCACAGCGAAATGAACTGCCAACTTATCCAGCACATTTTACGCATCGGATGCCCTTCTAGCCGCAACCCATCTCTGGGAAACATCCACATACACTCATTCACACACATACACTATGGACAATTCAGCCTACCCAATTCACCTGTACATGTCTTTGTCTCTACATGCACTGTTTTAAAAACATTTTAACTTGTAAAACACATTCTTGATCACATTTGATAATGATTGATGATCACAGAGAGCTGAACAGATCTTTTAATCCCAGTTCCTTTGCACACGTCCTGTCTTGTTGATATGATTATATGCATTACTACGGAGACATGTTAATACGTGGCTGTCAATCAACTTGGTGGGCGAGGAAACTGCACTCCTACGTCACGTTGCAGTGGGCCTCAAAATGGGAGGGATTTGGATCCTATTTTATTGTCAGGAAATTAAAAAAATTTGACTTATTGTCTTTATTTCACCCCAATATGACTGTGGACACACTATACCTACACACAGTTTTGTCCAAACAGCTTTCAAAAGATGATTTTCATTATAGGTGCCCTTTAAAAAAATGTACCAACCTGAGTATGTGATGCTGTAATGTAAAAATATAATAATAATAATAATGCTGAAAACAGGAATTTGATATTCTAGATCCAGTAACATAAAAATGCACATTTTGGGGTGCAAAAAAAAAGTGAAAAACATGAAATATGGAGAAAAAAGAACAGCAACTAGTTTAAAACATCTCAATGGTGGGTAAATAATGTGAGCTGTTCCTTTAATATCATGCTATTTGTAGTAAATGTATTTTACTTTAAAAATAAAAACAGGGTTTATTAGATAAGGTTACACTGTGGTTAAAATGTCATTCTGATTTCTATCACAAAACCTAAATATATTAAACCTTATCTGCTTCTCTTGGCACTCATTGACTGTGACGTTTCTGTGTTTATTTCATTTCAGCGCATATAACAGCTCAATGCATATGCCTCTCAATACATCCATATTTGTTTTCATTTTGGGTCATGTTCGTGTCTGTCAGGCTAGATTGTCACCGATTATTACATTTATGTCAAAAATGTTATTAAAACGAAAGGAAAGGTTTCAGCTGATAACTTCAAGCTCTCTCAATAAAGATGGAAATCAATAAAAACAATCGCCTCAGAGAGGAGCATCCAAAAGCCCAGTGCACAGATTCAGCTGAACAAACAAACCTTTCACATCTGTGGTCTGAGCCAATTAATACAGAGCAGGCAAAACACAGTCAATGATGGCATTCAGCTGCTCTGGGAATACAGTAAAACTGCAGTGATTTCTCAGCAGTTGCTGATGTGTTTTCCTGCAGCTCTGAAACCCATGCGATGCAGAAGATCAGGACATTTAGCTTTGTGGTTTGTGCTATATTCAAATTCAGCTATATGATCAGGGTCAGGGATTTTAGTTATGTTCTTTTTGATATGTCAGTAATAATAAAAATATTTGAATCAAAACACTAAACTATAATGTTCATTCATTTATTTTCCTTCGACTTAGTCTCTATTCAGAGGTCACCACAGTGGAATGAAACACCAACTATTCTAGCATATGTTTTGGAACCCAGTACTGGGAAACCCCATACACATGCATTCACACACACTCATACACTATAGCCAATTTAGTTTATTCCATTCACCTATAGCGTACTGTATGTCTTTGGATTGTAAGAGAAACCGGAGCACTGAGAGGAAACCCACGTGAACACGGGGAGAACATACAAACTCTACACAGAAATGCCAACTGACCCAGCCAATACCCAAACCAGCGACCGTCTTGTTGTGAGGGGATAGTGCTAAACACTGAGCCACCATGTCGCCCTAAAGGTAATGTATTAACTATAATTATATGCACAAAAAATATGATTATAGTTGGCATTATAATACAGTTGAAGACAGAGGAAGGACATTTTTATTTTTTTTTTCATTTGTATTTTAAAGATCCATAAACTCTCATAAATTAAATAATTCTGTATAAAATTATGATATGGTTCTATAAAGATCTGTTGAGGAAAGTACTGGCCTTTTAGACTGCATTAGGATGATTGAGTAGTAAGAGGTGTTTTGACAGTTACATGTTTGAAAAAGAAAAAGGCGGGAAATAAAGACCCCTAAACTCTTACAATGAAATTTTTCACCATAAAATAATTATATAATTCTAAAAAGATCTGTTAAAGAAAGAACTGAGGTGTTTCAACAGTTTAAATTGCATTTGGATGATTGATCTCAAGAAAACCAGTAAGAGGTGTTTTGGCAGTTGCAGATTTGAAAAACAAAAAGGGGGGGGGGGGGGGGGGGGGGGGGGGGGGGCGAAGTAAAGAACCATAAACTCTCACAATGAAATATTTCCATCTAAAGGGATGATATGATTCTAAAAAGATCTGGTAAAAAAGCTGTTTAAAAAACAACAACTTTTTAAACAGCAATAAAGATGTTTGGGCTACAGAAAACCAGTAAAGAGGTGTTTTGACAGTTACAGATTTGAAAAACAAAAAGGCGGGAAATAAAGATCCCTAATCTCTCACAATGAAATATTTCAGTATAAAATAACTGTATGATATAACTCTAAAAAGATCTGTTAAGGAAAGAACCTATTTAGACTGCAATAAAGATGATTGAGCTCCTGAAAACCAGTACAAGATTTTTTGACAGTTACAGATTTGAAAAACAAAAAGGCGGGAAATAAGAAACTCTGAACTCATTCATTCTCTTTTCGGCTTAGTCCCTTTATTAATCCGGGTTTACCACAGCAGAACGAACCACCAACTCATCCAGCACATGTTTTACACAGCAGATGCCCTTCCAGCTGCAACCCATCTTTGGGAAATATCCATACACTCCTGCATTGACACACATACATTATGGCCAATGTAGCCTACCCAAATTTCCTGTACTGCATGTCTGTGGACCCTGGGGGGGAAACGGAGCACCCGGAGGAAACCCACGCGAACGCAGGGAGAACATGCAAACTCCGCACAGAAACTACAACTGACCCAGCCGAATCAGTGCACCTTCTTGCTGTGAGGCGACAGCACTACCTACTGCGCCACTGCGTTGCCCGAAACCCTGAACTCTCACAATTAAATAAGACCGCATGTCTTTGGACTGTGGGGGAAACCGGAGCACCCGGAGGAAACCCACGTGAATGCAGGGAGAACATACAAACTCCACACAGAAATGCCAACTGAGCCGAGGCTTGAACCAGCAACCTTCTTGCTATGAGGTGACAGCACTACCACTGCGTCGCCGAAAAGATCTGTTAAAGATACAACCAACTTTTCTGACTGCGTTAGGATGGTTGAGCTCCAGAAAACTAGTAAAGAGGTGTTTTAACAGTTGCAGATTTGAAAAACAAAAAAGCGGGAAATAAAGATTCCTAAACTCTCACAATGAAATATTTCAGTGTAAAATTATGATATGGTTGTAAAAAGATATTTTGAGAAAAGAACCAACTTTTTAGGCAGCATTAGGATGCTTAAGCTCTAGAAAACCAGTAAAGATGTGTTTTGACAGTTGACAGCAGATTTGAAAAACAAAAAGGCGGGAAATAAAGAAACCCTCACAAAGAACAACTTCAGCACAAAAGGAGACTGTGGTTCCAATTATAAACTAATGCTAAGTATTAAAACCATCTCTTTAAACTATTAAATAATTTATTTTACAGAATCTTGGCCAGATATCTATATTGTATGCTGCCTTTTAACCAGTAAATCGAACAAGTCGAAGCTGCTACTAAAATATTGTCATTTTTAATCCCAGTTCCAGAAACATCAGTGAGTCCAGATAGCAGATATCAGACGTCAGCCGATGACAGGCTGTCAGCTGTTTAATCAAAGCTCTTTATGAAGCTTTCCTCTTCAGCAGATGAGGACACGATGGCGTAAAGGCACCGAAATTAAAGTCTGCCTTTAATTTTCATGAATTTAACAACCAGAGGAAAATTGCTGTCACAAAAGGGCCTGAATCAATTAAGTCTCCTTGTGTGAAGACGTAGAAGGAGAACAGCTTCGTGAAACGAAAGCGCTTGATATTTGGCTTTGCTTCGAGACGGAGCGAAGCCCCTGAGATCAGTCAACCTGATGCTGGAAAGACAGCACGTCAGACTGAGATGTCCATAAGGAGACAATCTCTTATCCCGCTTAAAAAAAAAAAAAAAAAAAAAACGAGAAAAGACTGGCTCTTCAGTGTCCCAATATGCTCTTCTCTGTAAATTGCTGTCCATCTGTCTTGGCAACCTCCCACATCTGGTATGATGGAGGCCATCTGTGGCTCTGTTGTAAAGAGCTGTAAAGATCATGGGTTCGACTGGCCTTCAGCGTCCTCTGAGAAAACACAGCCGTTTGTCTCGTCACTGACTCATGGACTCATGCATGGTTTACTTGCTTGAAGATTTGAGGGTCAGAAAGGCGTTTGAGGGCTTGTAAGATTCATAAGCATGCTGACACCTTTCTTGAGTCCTTGATCTCATTCTGGACACTATGGAGACTCAGGTTTTATGTCTTTTATTTAAAGCATGGTTCACCCATAAATGAACATTTACTCATTATTTACTCACTCTTCATTTCTTTTAAACCTGTTTCCTTTTATCGGTGGAAGATATTTCAGAGAATGCTGAAAACCTGTAATCATTTATCAGTGGGTGCCACGGCAAAATGAACCGCCAACTATTCCAGCAAATGTTTTATACAGTTGATGCCCTTAAAGCCGCAACCCAGAACTTTATAGAATTATCTCTTGTTTTTGACTTGACACGTGGCAGAGAATTAGCTTTATTAAGTTTTACCTCCCTGACTCGTCACTTGTTTCATACAAAAAAAATCTATGAGAAAGCATGCATAGTAAAGATCACCATCATTTTATTTAAACTTTAGTTTTGTCGACTGCGTGCTGACACCTCCGCATAAAAGACTGTTAATGCCGGTTTTGCTACGCATGAGCGTTGCGTGAGCAGCGTGTGTTTTTTCGGCATGCGTGTTAACAACCGGGACTCGCTCCGGGAGAAGAGCAGCGCGTCTAGCAGGAGGGGTGTCTGAGGCGTGCGAGTTTGGTTTTTTCTGCGCACATGCAAAGATGAAACAGTTTGCTTTTTGATAAACTACATTGCTTTCACCAGCGTTGATTCAGTTGAATATAAAGAGTAACGTCTATATTTCGGAATTACCACTCATAATAAATGCACTTGCATATGAAGTAATTGATATTTCAAAGTTTTTACTGGGGCACTGGCTATGTTTACTGGGGCACGTGCCCCAGTAAATTGGGTCTAGCGACGCCCCTGGGCTCTTGCATTCACACTCACATTCATACACTACAGTTGACTTAGTTGATCCAATCCACCTATACTGCATGTGAAACCCACGTGAACACGGGTGGCTAATTTGTACAATCTCATTCATACAATTTAGTTCGATTTGTGTTGGACAGAACAAAGAAAGTCAAACCAGTTTGGAACAAGTAATGGGTGATTAAATGATGATAACATTTTCAGGTTTTTTTTTTGTGAGCACTCAAATTATTATTTTTTTCTGCTTGTTTAAATTACTTATTTAAAATTAGCTGAATCAACACAATTGTTAAGTATTTTTTTGGGACAACATAATTGTTTTATGTTCAATTCACTCAAATTTGTAAAAACAATTCATCAATTTGTCTTGATACAACATGAAGGACTTGAAAATTTTATGATCAATTAGTCCTGAGAGCATATGTTTTTAGGTCATTGTAACTTACTCAACTATGTTAATCATGTTGTAACTTAATTTTATAAGTCACGTAAGCTGTTTTAAGCCAGTTTAACATAATATAAGTTCAATGGATTCATGGGGCTCTATTTTAACGATCTAGGCACAAAGTCTAAAGTGCAGGGCGTATAAGCATTAAGGGCATGTCTGAATCCACTTTTGCTATTTTAAGGACAGAAAAATATGCTCTGTGCTGTGGCACATGGTCTAACATGGTTGTGCTTATTCTCTTAATGGTGCATTTGCTATTTATTTGGCGGACTTTGTGAGTAAAAAAACTAAACGGTTCACCAGTGAGAAAACAGTTAAACAGACCATCTGCAGCACGAGGATAAAGAATGAGTCTACTCCATTCAGCCTCTTTACTTTCTCTTTCTCTCTTTCGTGGGAAAGGAAACTGTGTTGTACGTACTCCACTGAAGACATTCATTAGCCTACATATCTAAATTAGCTTGTTAAGCACAAAGATTTGTTTCAAAACTATTTTTAAATTCATTTCTAATTTCCAGGAAATTAATAAATGTACAATAATAATGAAGTGTGGTCATAAATTTATATCCAAACACACGTCCTATGCCTCATATGGTCCAAAACCTGACAGGTGGACAAATCTAAGCTCGTTTTTAATAAAACAAATATAAATATGCATATAATAAATAATGTTAATTATAAAAACAGCAATAATTTTTTTTGTGCTCGTTCAAACTACTTATTTAAAATGAGCAGTCGGCGCCAGTGGTGTAGTGGTTAGTCCGTCGACACATACACTCTGGTGCTCACGGTGACCCGAGTTCGATTCCCGCCTCGTGGTCCTATGCGATCCTTCCCCTCTCTCTGCTCCCCATGCTTTCCGGTCAATAATCTCTACTGTCCTATACATTAAAGGTGAAAACCCTGAAAAAATAATAATAAAAGAAAAAAAAAGACCTGAAAAAACACAATTCTTTAGATTTCATTGGGACAACCTAGTTTTTTTAAATGTTCAATTCACATAAATTTGTTGAAAGTGTTAAGTTAACTTAATCAATTTGTGTTGCGACAACATGAATGAATTGTGTGGAACCCTGCATTCCTTACAGTGTACAAAAGCATGTTGTCATGAATAAACTGAAAAAAGCCCCCCGAGATGAAGACACAACTAACACGCTCTGCACTGGACTTTAGACCTGCTTTCAGCTGGTCTATTTCACAATCTATTTTAGTTCCTCAAAATAGGAACGCACCAACAATGCGCCTTAACACTGCTCTTTTCTAGACTGGCACACCCATGAGTCCACAAAGTGGTCAAATGGATTTACTATTTAAACAACGGGGCAAAAACATTGAAAAAAATTCAACGTTAAAAAAAAAATCTTGCTCCTAATTGCGCTGGTTGTATGATAATTTGATTCAGCTTAAAAATTCAAGGCAACCAGGATTTTTTTTTTACAGTAAACTATCCCTTCTAGAATTGGTGTTATGTAAGTCTTTAGTTGCAAAATGTTTTTCTTATTATTATTTTACTTATTATTTGTATATTAAAAATAGCTGTTACATTATTGTGTTCTTTGCAAATAATAATGACTATTTTAAGTTACAAAATAGGTGTATAAACAGTGTGTACAGCAAACATCATTTTATGCCATATACACTGTACTGTATATAATGCAGGGTTCCACACAATTCCTAAATGTTGTCCCAACACAAATCAATTCTCAAGAATCAATACTCAATACTCAAATCAATACTCAAGAACTGTGTTGAATTGTTGTGCTGAATATTGTTGTTTTTGTCACTATAAAATCACAATAACAAGAGCTGACATGTACTGTAATTAATCTACTATTGGTGTATATTAAACATTTGAAACAAATGAATGAGAGAAGAATAAATGCTTCAGAATAAAACCTACCAGAGTTTCCACCAGAGGATGGGACATCACTAGGAGCAAGTCACATGCTTTTTCAGTCAGTACTTTAAAGATTGATATGCCTTTTGCAGAGTTACACAAACATTTATTTACATTTTATCACTAAAATGACAAATAAAACAGAAAATAGATGTTTCATGCAAATGTTTATGTACATTTGTGTAAACATGCAAGAGGCAGCATGGTATCTCAGCGGTTAGCACTGTTGCCTCCAAGCAAGAAGGTCACTGGTTCGAGTCCTGGCTGGGCCAGCTGTGGTGACCTCTGAAATAAAGAATGAATGAATGAATAAACACACAATGACTCAGTTCATGATAATTGGAGAATTTCTTGAATTTTTCTAGGAGAAACGATGAAGATTGTGTGCCCTTAAAGACGTACTGTAGCATATGAGAGAAACTGAAGTCAGGACGTTCCACTCCTGAAGCGTTTATACATCTGCACATAACTGTCAGCTCTGAAGGGCAAACTCTGATTTAATGTGGCCCTCGCTGTCCTGCCCGCTCACATTTACTCAGTCCACCGAGAATGTCAATTTGTCAGCATTGTTTCAGGATGAATTTGCCTAATTTTTCTTGTTAGCTTATGTCTTGCAAGGATAACTTAGTGAAGAGATTGTTAAAACATTTATTTTTGTATTTATATATTTGAATCAATAGTAGTGTTTTAATTTGTTATCAGTATAACAAATACAGGCGACGCAGTGGTGCAGTAGGTAGAGCTGTAGCCTCACAGCAAGAAGGTCACTGGTTCGAGCCTCGGCTGGGTCAGTTGGCGTTTCTGTGTGGAGTTTGCATGTTCTCCCTGCATTCACGTGGGTTTCCCCCACAGTCCAAAGACATGTGGTACAGGTGAATTGGGAAGGCTAAATTGTCCGTAGAGTATGATTGTGGATGTTTCCCAGAGATGGGTTGCGGCTGGAAGGGCATCCCCTGTGTAAAAACATGCTGGATAAGTTGGTGGTTCAGTCCGCTGTGGCGACCCCGGATTAATAAAGGGACTAAGCCGAAAAGAAAATGAATGAATGAATAACAAATTCAAAAACAAATACATCAATCATGTTATCACTATATTTAATAGCACATTTCAGTCATAACTAAATTTTTTATCTGAAAAACAATCATTTTATACAAACAATAAAAGTTCAACAGCCTTTTTTTATTTTGCATTTAATTTATATAAAGATAGCATATAAGGTATAATTATTTATATTAGGGCTGTACGATATTGGAAATTTTTTTTGCGATATTTTTTTCTCTGCAATATACAGTTGAAGTCTGAATTATTAGCCCCCCTGTTTATTTTTTCAATTCTTTCAACACATTTCTAAACAGAAATGTTTTAATAACTCATTTCTAATAACTGATTTATTTTATTTTTGCCATAATGACAGTAAATAATATTTGACTAGATATTTTTCAAGACACTTATATACAGCCTAAAGTGACATTTAAAGCCTTAACTAGGTTAATTAGGTTAATTAGGTAGGTTAGGGTAATTAGGCAAGTTATTGTATACTGATGGTTTGTTCTGTAGACTATTGAAAAAAATATAGCTTAAAGGAGCTAATAATTTTGAGCTTAAATGTTTTTAAAATAATTAAAAGCTGCTTTTATTCTAGCCGAAATAAAGTAATAAGACTCTCCAGAAGAAAAATATTAATATTAAAAATGTCCTTGCTCTGTTAAACATAATTTGGGAAATATTTAAAGAAGAAAAAAAATTCAAAGAGGGCTAATATTTCTGACTATTTGGAAAGTCCTTACTGTAGATTGATTGGGATGATTTTGTATGGGAGTAAAAAAATAAATATATTTGATGTAATTTATTGTTTACATACAATAAACAAACTACAGTCATAAATAGACACAATGAAGCAAAAATTAAAGTGAAATAAAAAGTGCTTCATGGTTTTCTGGGAAGAGTATAACAGTATTCGTGTACAGAAATCAAATAATCAAATGTAAAAGAGCATTTCATCATAAATAATTCAATACAATGCATAAAACTTCTTTATTTTTTGTGTTCTCTTAAAATGCTCACAAATGCCTTAAAAAGAGCCCCTATTGCATTTAAAGAGCTCCTATAATGCATTAAAAAGGGTCATATTTTGGTTTTGGGGTCTCCAACATCAGGCTGATATGCATGCAAGGTCAAAAAACACTTTCATTGTCTTATAATATGCGTTTATTTTTATCTAATTATCTTAACGACTCCCATATGATTTGTTCAGCGATTGATTTGGTCCCAAACCCTTTCTTAGCATGATGCTAATCTGCGCTGATTGGTCCGATGACCCAGTCCTATTGCGATTGGTTGACTGCGTTCAGCGCGAGACAGAGAGAAATGCCCAGCACGGCTTATCAACAATTTTGAAGTAGTCGGAGTGCAGAGTGTATGTGTGAGCCCAATGCAGGAGTGCATTAAAGCAATGCAGTTTAACACCAGCATATTGCTCTGTTCTTAACCATAAGCAAAAACAGTGACACACATTCAGTATTAATACAAAAGTTGAACTATTTTGAAACATGACCGATGCAAATGACAAACGGCAGTGGATCTCAAGCTCACAAACGTCAACGTGGTTTTAGATGCGATATGAGAATATAAAGAGTTAACCAGATACAGTACAAGGGGTTACAAGTAACAAAACACAATTAAATACATAATTTGCAAGCTAGAGAAAACAAGGAGGCAACCATTTTAATCGCACTTAAGTTACTTACACTTGTGAACTGGAGGAAGAAACTGATCTATGAACTGTGTACTGATAAAGTTCCTGTCAAGCTCTGACAAAGTCCCAAACATCAATAGTCTTTTCTGGTCCTTCCTTTAACAAATGGCTGATGAATGCCCTGTTGTAAGCTTGATTGATTGAGCAATTGATTGATCGCGGTGTCTGATACAGTGTTTGTCTTCCTCTTTTTCTTTCTATAGTGTTTGTGGGCGGGGCCGGGGGTTTCAATTTTCCCGGGTCTGCGCATGCAACAAATGGGCGGGGCCAAAAACTTTTACTCTCTAATGGTTAAATTATGTGTCTCCACAAATCTCATGTGTTTTGACCTGTGGATTTTATGTGGTCATCTATAATCCCAACTCAACATTGCACATTGCGATATGGATGCTCAAACAATATGTTGTGAAGCCCTAATATATATTTTAAATAAATTAGATTTCATCTGAATCATTCATTCATTCATTCATTTTTTTTTCAGCTTAGTCCCTTTATTGTTCTGGGGTCGCCACAGCGGAATGAACCGCCAACTTATCCAGCACATGTTTTACGCAGTGGATGCCATTCCAGCTGCAACCCATCACTGTGAAACATCCATACAAGATCATTCACACACATACACTACGGACAATTTAGCCTGCCCAATTCACCTATACCACATCTTTGGACTTGTGGAGGAAAACGGAGCTACCCACTGCGCCACCGTGCAATAACTATTTTATTAATAAATTTTAAAATGATTTAATAAAGTAAATATGATTTAATAAATCATTATATTATATTATATTATATATAAATATCAGTAATTATTCTTATAAACTACGGTATTTTTATTAAATAGCACATTATAACAATAATTAAATTTTTATCTGAAAAAGATAATACATTTATTTAAACAAATTTATGGCATTTTTATAATTTTATTTTTAATAAATAATATATGAATAAATCTTAAGTGTTATTAATATATAATTAATAATCTAAATCTAAATCTAATATAATATAATATAATATAATATAATATAATATAATATAATATAATATAATATATATATATATATAAATTGTTATAAAAATAATTAATATAATATAAATTCTATTATAAATAATTTACCCAGTGATAGGTTGCGGCTGAAAGGGCATCCGCTGCGTAAAACATGTGCTGAATAAGTTGGTGGTTCATTGCGCTGTGGCAACGCCGGATTAATAAAGGGACTAAGCCGAAAAGAAAATGAATGAATGAATATTATAAATAATATTTTTTAATTATGGCTGCACGGTGGTGCAGTTGGAAGCATGTTCACCTCACAGCAAGAAGGTCGCTGGTTTGAGCCTCGGCTGGATCAGTTGGCGTTTCTGTGTGGAGTTTGCATGTTCTCCCTGTGTTCGCATGGGTTTCCTCTGGGTGCTCCGGTTTCCCCTACAAGTCCAAAGACATGTGGTATAGGTGAATTGGGTAGGCTAAAATTGTCTGTAGCGTATGTGTGTGAATGAGTGTGTATGGATGTTTCCCAGGGATGGGTTGCAGCTGGAAGGGCATCCGCTGCGTAAAACGTGTGCTGGATAAATTGGTGATTCATTCCGCTGTGGCGAACTCAGATTAAGGGACTAAGCCGAAAAGAAAATGAATGAATGAATGAATGATTTATATTGTTATTTGTTACTAATAATGATTATTTTTATTAATATATGTTTTATTATATTTATTTAATGTTTTAAAGAAATAAATTCACAAATTCTCTATTAAAATATCTATAAAAGTTTGTTTCATATGTTGTATATGTTTTTCTGTTCCAAGAGGCAAAAAAAGGTTTCAGTAACGGCCAATCTTCTACTTCAGGCTTGTGTTGATCAGTAAATCAGCATGAAGCATATCGGGTCTGGATCATGGACTGGACAGAGGGTCACACGGCCTGACACTGAGTCTGCTGAACATCAAGAGCGTTTGAGCAGAATCTCCACGATCATGATCTGGACTTAAAGCCATGAGATTTCCATCAGTAGCAGCAGGAGATTCAGATGGAGGAGATACGAGTGCTCTTCGTCCAGCCTGCTCCAATTACTGCCCATCACAAGCTCTAATGTAAGATAAGAAGGTCAGCAAACAGCCAGGCTCATGCCATTGACTGATGGACAGTTTAATTCACAGAGGAATCCAGTCTAATCCCTCACAGTCAAAACCTCACAGCCGCTGTAAATGACTGGACGTTCCTCTTTTAATTAATTTCAGTCCAATGTAAATAAGACAAGACTTTAGCAAAATTGGAGAGGTCATTTCAAACATTCTTGACATGAGGCTTTGCATTCTTATAGCCGCTGCTGTTTCAGTATCATTAACACTGTTGATTGTTTTCAATTTTTTTATTATCACTTTATGTGGTTTTGGTAATTATGTAATTTTTTATATTTATATAAATGTATATAGGGGGTTGCAAGGTGGCTCAGTGGGCAACATTGTCGTCTCACAGCCAGAAGGTCGCTGGTTCGAGTCCCGGCTGGGCCAGTTGGCATTTCTGTGTGGAATTTGCACGTTCTCCCCGTGTTCGTGTGGGTTTCCTCCGGGTGCTCCGGTTTCCCCCATAGTCCAAAGACATAGGGGATAAGTGAATTGGGTAAACAAAATTGGCCATAGTTTATGAGTGCTTGTGTGTATGGGTGTTTTTCAGTATTGGGTTGCAGCTGGAAGGGCATCTGCTGCGTAAAACATATACTGGAATAGTTGGTGGTTCATTCCGCTGTGGTGACCCCTAATAGATAAGAAACTAAACCGAAGGAAAATGAACGAAAGAATGAATAAATGTAAATGTACACACACTATTAAAAATGTAGAAATATTACAAAATTAATACAAATTCCAAAAACACCTGACAAAACATACAGTTGAAGTCAGAATTTTTAGCCCGCCTGATTTAACAGCTCCTGTTTATTTTTTCCCCAATTTTTGTTTAACGGAGAGAAGATTTTTTCAACACATTTCAAATCATAATAGTTTTAATAACTCATGTCTAATATCTGATTTATTTTATCTTTGCCATGATTTTTCAAGACACTTACAGTATATACAGCTTAAAGTGATATTTAAAGGCTTAACTACACTCTAAAAAACGTTGGGTTATTTATTTAACCCAATGGTTGAGTTAAAAATATTTGGTGCTTTGTTGGGTTATTTTAAACCTTTTATTGGGTTATTTATTTAATAACTCCACCAGTTGGGTTACAATTTTGAAATTTTAACAGTCAACTGATTGATCTGACACAGAACCGCTGTATTAATATGCGTACGTGATGTTGCTCTTGCGTTATAAAGTTTATGCAAGCTCTAATGCAGTAATATTGTTATTTTTTTAATCAAATTGCCTCCTCGTGTCGTGTTTTTTTTATATCTGTTTCACCTGGACTCTTAATTATTGATGATACAAGCGTGCGCGCTTCATAGCCGATCTATATGGGGATAAAAACGCTTTCTCTACCTCCGTGTTCATCTCTACAGTTGTTTTGGAGGAAAGGATACACGTATTTGAGATATTCCGCAGTTATTCTCGTCTTTAGGACCCAGCAGAGACATCAAACCGGAGTCGCGTCCAGTCTTGTTGAAGGTATGTTATGTTGTCTAAAAACACTGTCCTTTCGCTAGGAAACTATATTGTAACATCTAAATGCTAATATAGACATATATATGTGCTACATTTTGTTCAGGAAGTTGCTAGTTTTCCCAAGAAGTACGGATCCGAGCATTTATTATTGGTTATTATTCGCCGCTAGAGGGCGCTGAATGGATCGCAACGTGAGAAAGTTATCCTGGACGAGCAGAGCAGAAGCTTGCTACATCATCTTTTATCAGAAGAGGATTTATTATCCATTTTAAGGTACTTGATTATTAACTATTGAAAGGTAAATGGTATTATTACTGTTTGTGTGTACTATATTGAAGGCCCTGAAAATTGCATTTTCCCTACATCTTATACTAACATACAGGGATGAAACCACAACCCTGATAATGTTAGATGCTAATATTAATGTTTAATCGGTTATATATGTCATACAACAATTAAATATAAGCTTAAAAATTATACATATAAGAATTGTAACATCTGCTAGCTTTGTATAATAATAGTAGTAATATATGCTAATAAACAATAATACAAAGCCCTTAAACATACATGTCCTTGCCCAGTTTTCAATTCAGGTGATGCTGTGACCTCTCAACTGATAAATGTTGTCTGTCAGCTCATGTTAATTTGTGGTTTATTTTATTTTTTGTTTGTTTGTTAATTTTAGGTTGCTCTGGACAGAGCGAGCTTTAATCCTCCTTGATAATCTTGTAGAGAAAGGTGAGAAAACAACAGCTCTGTATTTTGTAATATTTACATGATGTAAAAATGCACAGATACACACACTTAAGCAGTATCATATACTGTAAAGGTGTCTTTACATCACCATATGTCTTAAAATCAAATTATACATTTGTAATTCTTCTGTAAATGCATTTATACTTCTCTGAACAGCACTTGTAGTGTGTAAAGACACACATGCCTCTTTCAAAAGTGTTTCTGTGCCTTATTTCAGTGTGAATTTGGTATTAGACTCTGTATCAGGCATGAGGCCACAGGTGAGTACAGATGACTGATTTAGAGTCTAAGCACAGTTCAGAAATTTCAGAACTCCACTCCTGGAACATTTGACCAAATTATGATATTACAGACATTAACCTATTTATATTAATTATTGCGTTATGACTGTTATTTCAGTAGAAATCTGTGATCAAGAGTTTGACTCTTTTGCAAGTTTCTGAGCATGAGAATTAAGCACACTGATGAACATCAGTGCACAATTGACCATGTAAAATGGACCTTATTTGCCCACCAACTTTGCAAATGTGATGCACCTTAACAACTCACATTAAAGACTAATTCTGCAGCTAAAAGTGCGCATTTTTATAGTTTTTTTTCTCTTTATCTGTTTAAGGTACCCCTGGAGATGACCACTTCCAGTTATCTTTTCTCCATTGCTAAACTGGGTAAATACATGATTTTGGTTGTTATTTGGTCCGGCATACATGTGCAAATTTAAAATTTCTGTTTTAAGGTTGGAGCGAGCATCATTTGGTATATGGAGGAGTAGGTAACTAAACCATTCTTGGTGTGAAATTCCATAGCATTTTTTCCTCCGTTAAAGTCAGTGGGGACGATCAAGTTTTTGATTTGCTTTGTCCTTTAAGTTATCATCTGTGGTCAGCAAAAAAAAATTAATCAAATCAACAACTTGAGGGTGAGTAAATGATGAATACACCCAAAAATCGGTGAAACACCCATACACTCATTCAGCAGCAGAGGCGAATCCATCATGTCCTGGAGCTGGGTCAGTTGTCATTGCTGTGTGAAGTTTGCATGTACCTCACAGTCCAAACGCATGTAGTATAGGTAAATTTAATAAACTAAATTGGCCGTAGTGTATGGGTGTTTCCCTGATTTTTGGGTGTATTCATCATTTACTCACCCTTAAGTTGTTGATTGATTTTTTTTTTTTTTAATTTTATTTTTTTTATTTCTGCTGACCACAAATGATAACTTTAAAGGACAAAGCAAATCAAAAACTTAATAGTCCACTCCCGACTGACTTCAGCAGAAGACAAAAACGCTGTGGAATTTCACTGTGGACCAAGAATGGTTTAGTTACCTATATTGTTTAAAATATCATGTTTTGTGTTCATCTGAGGAGAGATTTAGATCAAGGGGAGGGTGAATTACAGATGACAGAATTTCCATTTTTGTGTAAAATATCCCTTTAATAAATCCAGTGTACTGTTTGCATGGCATGGATTTAAGTGCTGTTTTTGTTTATTTATTATTAGATTGCTCAGGACAGGCATTTTATACCCACACACCAAAGAAACTTTTTGAGGTTTGGAGAGATGCATCACTGCGGACCCTCTCGTATTGCAAAAAAAATAAGAGAGCCTTGGATCTACCAGTTCAAGCAAACATTTCATCTGGTGAGACAATCCTGCATAACAGCTCTGTTTTAATCCCAATTTATAGCATTTCACCGTTGATATTAGGGGCTTGTTTTGAGATTAATTATTGTGTTTTTTTCTGTTTGATATAAAGACAGCCTCGGAGATCCCACTTTAGAGATGGTGCTTTAACAACTCAGCCAGCTATCATTTCTTCACTGCCATACAGATTGTGCAGCAAGATGGTTCGGCCCTCATACCAGGAGGCAAAACAAGAATTTGTTGATTTGTGACCTCTAGGTGCATTATTTATGACAATAAATGTTGGACATTATTTAATTCATGTGTGCATACTTGTATTTCGTTCAGTACTTAGAGGAGGAGGAGCAACAGAGACAGAACCCTCTTGTCCTGCTGCTTGGGGATGAACTAGACTGCTCTCAGGCATTTGTTATTGTGAAAGATGTGGCACTAAATTCATAGATTTAAATAAATCTTTTCCAATGTAATAAAAGCGGAGTATTTTTTATTTTCATATAAAGATGACTACTACTATAATAATAATAATAATAATTAATAATAATAATAATTTATTATTATTTAGGGGTTAAGCCACTTTTTGGCAAAATAACCCATCAAATTGGTTATTTGTATAACCCAAATTGTTGGGTTAACCTTATCAACCCAATGGATTGGGTTACAATAACCCAACAGAAGGTCGGTGCCAAATTGACCCATCTATGGGTTACCTGTTGGGTTATTATTAACCCAACTTTTTTAAGTGAGTAGGTTAATTAGGCAGGTTAGGGTAATTAGGCAAGTTATTGTATAACGATGGTTTGTTCTGTAGACTATCGGAAAAATATATAGCTTAAAGGGGCTAATAATTTTGACCCTAAAATGTTTTTTAAAAATTTTAAAACTGCTTTAATTCTAGCCGAAATAGAGTAATAAAACTTTCTTCAGAAGAAAAAATATTATCAGACATACTATGAAATTTTCTTTGCTCTGTTAAACATCATTTGGGAAATATATAAAAAAGAAAAAAAATCTTCAGCTGTATATTTGTTAATGTAATAAAAGTGTATATATACACTAACATTATTTATGTATATGTACAAATGTGGAGCATTGTGGAGTATTAACTTTTGATAACAGTCCAAAAATTCATTCATTCATTCATTCATTTTCTTTGCTTAGTCCCTTTATTAATCTGGGGTCGCCACAGCAGAATGAACCGCCAACTTATCCAGCATATGTTTTTTATGCAGTGGATGCCCTTCCAGCTGCAACCCATCTCTGGGAAACCTCCATGCACACTCATTCACACACATACACTGCGGACAATTTAGCCTAACCAATTTACCTATACCACATTTACCTGGACCACCGTGCAGTCCAGTCCAAAAATTAGTAGCCCAAATGTTATTTATATGTTATATATTTAAAAAGAGCAAAAATCAACAGAAACCAAAAAAATATATATATATCATTTTGTTGAAATATTGTAGTTTGTTATTTTTTTGCATTATTTCAGATGAATTTAAATGTATTATTTTTCTATTACTAAAGATATTCGGTGACTAAAATATAATTTTAATAAATATATCTGTTTAATAAATCTGACAAATGGATAAAAATATAATTTTTCAAAATGGGGTGTACACTTATTTATCCTGAGTACTATATATTATATTCATTTATTCATTTTTCTTTGGCTCAGTCCCTTTTTTCATCAGGGTCGCCACAGCAGAATGAACCGCCAACTTATCCAGCACATGTTTTACACAACGGATACCCTACCAGCTGCTACCCATCACTGGGAAACACCCATACACACTTATTCAAACACACACATATACAGTTCACTACAGCCAATTTAGTTTATTCAATTCACCTAAAGCGCATGTCTTTGGACTGTGAAGGAAACCAGAGCACCCAGAAGAAACCCATGTGAAATGCCAACTCACCCAGCCTGGACTCGAACCAGTGACCTTCTTGCTGTGAGGTGACAGTGCCAAATACTTAGCCACCGTGCAGCACACATGAAAAAAATATTCAGCAAATTTAATTATGCCTGTGTGAAATCAACTTTAAAAGACAACTCTCAATTTTGTTCTACTTCTAGTTAAATAGGTACCACTTTACACTTTACTTTTTAATATTAGTTAATATATTTACTAACATGAACAAAAAATTATTGTACTGTATATTATTTATTAATCATAGTTCAGCATTTACCAATGCATTAATAAAATCCAACACTGTGCTTTTTAACATTAGTTAATGTAAACGTATTATTCATTGTTTGCTAAAGTTGGTACATAAATTAGCATTAACTATATGTCCCGTATATTGTAAAGTGTTATCATAAATATATTCAATAATTTTTCAACTGACTGAATTTTAATGAATGAATTGGTTATTTAGCTTGTTAATGAATGGTTTGACACTGACTGTCAAGGTTGTGGATATATGAGGCTTTGATTCAGCTTTAATCATCAGCTTAATTAGTCATATATGCCTTGTTTTTCATGAATGAATGAACAGTTAATGGGTCTTGGGAAAAAAAAACACTGATTTTGCTCCAGTTCAGGGTTGCTGCTTTTAAAAACACAGATATACACAGAGAAGATGAGAAAACATAATATGCTTTACATTGGAAATCAGTGGTTTTTATGAATTGTATTTCTTGTTAATGCATTCATGTTTGTGAACTAGGATGGCTGAGTGGTTAAGGAGTTGGAGATCCAATGGTCAAATGTCCTCATGGGTTCAAACCCCACTTACTTAACCGTAAATGTAATCTTATAACAAAAGTGGAATCAAAGGCTTAAATTTGTATTAGAGGACTTATAGCCACATTTACACCGCTGTCGTTAAAAGCATGATTTTATAATAATATGACATTCATTCATTTTATTTTCGGCTTAGTCCCTTTATTAATCTGGGGTGGCCACAGCGGAATGAACCGCCAACTTATCCAGCACATGTTTTACACAGTGGATGCCCTTCCAGCCGTAACCCATCACTGGGAAACATCCATACACACTCATACAGCATGGACAATTTAGCTTACCCAATTCACCTATACCACATGTTTTTAGACTTGTCGGGGAAACCAGAGCACCAGGAGGAAACCCACACGAATATAGAGAGAATATGCAAACTCTGACCCAGCCGAGGCTTCTTGCTGTGAGGCGACAATGCTAACCATTCAGCCACCATGCCATACTCTGTCAAATTATGACAGAATTTTCATTTTTCGGTGAACTATCCTTTAATGGGTTGTAATGGTATTCATTTTAAAGGTAGCCTATTTGAAGAAAAAAAATCTTTAGGGCCAGAACTTCTAGGATGGTTTCTATTGTTTTTTTTCCCCAACAGGTCAATTATCGAAGAAGTAATATCTAAAGAAATTCATGTTTATGTTTAGAATTTTCTTATCAGGACAAAGTACATATCTTATTTCCCCTGCTAAGTGTTATTTTGAATATATCATCAGCCAACGCCTGACCTGATCACGTGACTCGCTGATTGTTTGAATCTTTTGGTTTATGGCAAACTGATTCATGCATTAATGTGATTCATTTGGCAACAGCAAGAAAACAATGGTATAAAATTATGTAAATGGTCAAACTGATTGCTCTGACTTTCTGACTAGTTTGCAGACGCAAAGTTTATACATGAAGATTAATATAATAGCCAACGCGTACATAAGCACACCGGTCCCACCTGCTGGCGTAACTAAAGAAATCTTTTTAAAAGATTCGAATCAGCGAATCAAAAGCAAGACACGCGGGAAATCAACCATAAATGCGTCAATACCTATTAGTTAAACAATGACGCTTAACATCCAATGCTAACCAAATCACTTGAAATGAACTTATGAACGGTATTGTGGTGTATTTCACTCAGGACGTAACAACATCCAACACCACCAACGATTGGTGAGTCTTTTAAGTTTTGTTTGTTTATTTGCTTGGGTTTCTGTTGGAAAATATTGTTTTGTCGTGTAAAATTTGTTGACCTGTAGCGAGAATTCGGGCATATTTGTGTTTTGTGTATATAATGATATGGTGCTGAAACAAACAACAGAAGCCATCGTAGAAATTCAAGTGGTTTCCAATACAAAGACCATTAAACATTATACACCATCACATATTAATAATTACTTGTATATTTTTATGATTTTCAATGTGTTTTGGGACCCATATGGATTTATTGGTTTTAACATGCCATCAATAAAACTACAGTAAACTAACAACATGGGGACCCACAGAATTATTGTTTAGTTAAATAAATGTGATCCACAAAATCATAAGTGTCAATTTTGTGTCAACTGGTATTTATACACATCAACTGAAAGCTGAACTAACATGTTCTTGATGTATGGCTTGTTAGGATAGTACGATATTTGTCAGAGACACAACTAGATAATCTGAGGGTACAAAAAAATCTAAAATTTCGAGCCTTTTAAAATTGTGCAAAAAATCTTTGTAAAATTGTGCAAATCACCTGTTTGGAAATCAGTTTAACTGATCAAAAATCTATTTATATGTGCATAAATGTATAGGAAAATATGTACATATAGTAGAAATGTATAATAAATAAAATATTCATGGAACTATAGGCAGGTCCAGGGTCATATAATTTCCTTCATAACAATTAAAACTATTACAATTTCTATGATGGTTTTGGTTGTTTTTTTTGTTCTCTTTACACTCTCAGAAATAAAGGTACGTGAGCTGTCACTGGGGTGGTACCTTTTCAAAAGGTACACATTTGTACTTAAAGGGTCCATATTGGTACCTCAAAAGTATATATTAGTACCTAAAAATTTTAAGAGGAACAATGTTGTACTATTTAAGCACTAAAATGTACCCTTGAGGTATTAATATGAACCTTTAAGGTACAAATTTGTACCTTTTGAAACCACCCCAGTGACAGCTGGCTTACCTTTATTTCTGAGAGTATAGGATGATGGTCTGATTTCAATCATTGTTTGGTAAATATATAAGACTAAGTCTGAAACTTTCTTATGGGACTAGCAAATTCTTGAAATGTAGACGTTACCTGCCATAGCCATATGATGAAGTCTATGTTTTGAACTGAAATCAGTGGTTGTAGGTTTGATGTTAAGTAGGAATGACCCAGGGATTGGAGAGTAACTGTGGACCCTCTTCTACAATCACAGTTTTGCCCTTTAGCGGGCACTGAAAGCTGGCCAGCTCCATGTTGGCTGTCCTTTGAATTAGTGTTTTGTGAGTTGACACGGATGGGCAATAAATGTGTGCTAACTATCAAGTAACCTTGTAGGAGAAGGGCTAAGTAGAAAATGCCATGGTGGATTGTGCTGGATCCTTTATGGTTGTTATGAAATAGACACTTCTAGTAGGTCAGTAAGACTTGTAGGTAAAACTGAGCATTGAGAGTTTTGTTTTTTTACTGAAGGATTCAGGGAAGAGCAACTAAACAACTTAAAAATATAGTCTTTTTTTCAGAAATAATAAGTCACAATCCAGTTATGTTTAAAAAAAAAAATCAACAAGCAAAATCTGCTTTGTAAAATATTTTATGAAAACATTGGACATATATTTAGTTAATATTCAGTTAATTTCATCTTTATTTTTATTGCTTTTTACGTTGTAGATCATGTCAAATCAGCTTAACCTAGACAAAGAAAATAGAATAAAAGCCATAATATTGCAAATTAATATCAGTTTTAAATTTTTTAATAATAACTTAAATTAATATCAGTATTATTTCTCAATTTTTTTGGATTGTGCTGGATCTTTTATGGTTGTTATGAAACGGACACTGCTATTGGTCAATATGGCCTGTAGGGGAAACTAAGGACTGAAAGTTTTTTTTTAATTTTATTTATTTGTTTTCTAAAGGATAAAGGGAAGAGAAACTAGACAACTAAAACTTTATCTTTTTTTTTTTTTTTTTAGAAATAATAAGTCGAAGTCCAGTCAAGTTGAGTTTTTTGTTATAACAAGCAAAATAATCTGCCAATGGGGTGCGCAAAATCATTTTGTTTAAAAAAAAAACATTATTTTGTTTACACCATTTTAAGGAAAAATTCATCTTTTTTTTTTTTTTTTTTTTTTTTACATTTTATTTCTGAAAACATTATATTTTTTTGTTTATAAATGCTTCTTAATTAAAATTTTTTGTAGATATTTGGACTAGTGACTTTCCAATACTTTTTTTTTCCCCTTTCCGATACCAATTCCAATAGTTCAGGGTATCGGTCGATACAGAGTACTTAACCGATACCTGGTAGTAACAGTTGTGTAAACTATTAACCCTGAATACATAGAATTAATTTACGGTGTGCTTCAGACTTATTCATTAATGAAACATGAACAAATACATACAGTGAACTAGAGTACTTTTATTATCTGACATTTTTATTATCAGACATTTAACAGTAATATTACTCTCTGTAATTTTCTGAAACAAGTTCAGCCACAAATAAAATACCATTTTTACAGTGGTAACATTTTTTAGCACTGTAAAAAATGCTGGGTTCCACAATTCCTTCATCTTGTCCCAACACGTATTAAGTTAACGTAATTGTTTTTACAAACTTAAGTGGATAAAACAACAATAACAATAGCATAAAACAATTAGGTTGTCTAGAAAAAACTCAAGAATTGGGTTGATTCAGCTTATACATCAAATAAGTAGTTTGAACAAGCTGCAAAAATCATTTTCTGAGTGAGTATAACTGTCTTAAAATCAATCAATGCAAAAATAAAATTAATATGAATAATACATAAAAATAACCTTGATATTTAAATTTAAGAAACCTTTTTTAAAATAAAATAGTGCTTTACCCTCTTCTGCTGCTCTAACACTGATTGTTGTGGCAACAAAGTGTTAAGCAAAGCTAGCGGGCATATATCTCATTAAAAAAGATGGTATCGGATTCAATTATGGTTTCAAATAGTATCGAAAATACTCGCCGATACTGCAAAAATTCTGGCATCGGTACCGTTGAGTATTTTCGATACTAGTATTAGTATTGGAACAACTATGGACTAGAAACAAGACAAACACTAAGAAAGCATTTTTTTTTCAGTGTCTGATCTAGGGCTGCACTATATGGGAAACATTTTACCTTATATACTTTATTCTCTAAAATTTATATATTGCGATTTAAATACAATTTCACTATATGACTTAAATAGTTTGCATTAGATTGACTGAGATGATTTTGTAGGGTAGTGAAATATAAATATATTTGTATGTAATTTATTATATACATATAATAAACAAAGTGAAAAACTGTTCTTTATTGGTTTCTGGCGAGAGAAACAGTTTTCAGGTACAGAAATTGAATGATCAAATGTAAAATAGCACTTCATAGTCTTCATCATGTAAATAATTCATTCATTCATTTCTTTTAATTTCGGCTTAGTCCCTTTATTAATCTGGGGTCGCCACAGCAGAATGAATTGCCAACTGATCCAGCACGTGTTTTACGTAGCGGATGCCCTAACAGCTGCAGCCCAACACTGGGAAAATAAATAATTCAATAAAATGAATCCTTATTAAACTTATGCACTACTAAAATGCTTTAAACTCACTTAAAATGTTCACAAAGGCCTTAAAAAACATGCAGATGATAAACTTTCACTCTTATGGTTCAATTTTGCTGTGTCTCCACAAATCTCTTGTGTTTTGACCAACGCTATCTCAAGACAATTCGTAACCTATTGATTTAGTGGCTAATTTGTATAACTTCCTGTGATTTTATTTGTACAATTTAGTATGATTAGCTCATACCCCAGTGATGGTTGGGTGCCACGCCTCCTTTTTAAAATCATACATTTTTGTACGACTGAACTCTTCCTCGTGAGATCAGGCTGGTTTTGACCTGTGGTTTCAGGTCATCTATAATCCCAACTCAACATTGCATATCTTGCGATGTGACTATTGCAGATGCACATTGCGATATTGATGCTCAAACTATATATTGTGCAGCCCTAGTCCGATCTCTCAGTGTCTTTCCAACAGCACTGAATTGAGATGAAGTTAAGTTGAAGCAACATACAGTACTGTATGTGGTCGAAAAATTGACAATAACTCCATGCAATTCTCCAAGGAATGTTTCCAGCACCTTGTTGAATTCAGGAAAATCTGATCTGGTGGTAAAACGAATCCCATTTTCTCCTAAGTTCTGTATGTGCACATGCGTAATCGTATTTCAGAGGGAAAGTGCTGAGGTTTGAGAAACGTACTATATTACCTTCTGACAGTGTGTTTCATGAGTGTATAATAACTGGAGTGGATGTGTGTTCTGGAGAGATTATTTCTGCAATATCATCGGCTGTCCTCCTCTGCTCGGCCCACTAAGCATCGGAGCTCCTTGAAAAGTCTTTGGCAGTAAAAGCAGAACGAGACTATTCTCGGATAGCTTTCCGCACAGTGTAACAATTGATCGGATGAGTTTGTAAAGGTTTGTAATGAGAGAGTTGCTGGTTTATGCTGAATTGTGATGTGTGCAGTGGACCTGCGTTGAAGGAAGGTCAAAAAAAGGTTATAAATTTCCATCGACCAACTGTTTTCAGAAGAGATGAACAAAAGCTGTGATTAATTTGATAAATATTGCAATTGTGGGTTGAAGTTTTTCTTATTGTTGCTGCTGGGATGCCAAGGCCAAGCAAACAAAAGACACGAGTAGTGATTGCTTTGTCTCAATTATTATTAGTCACATTTTATTCATGTTTTATTGTCAGGTGAAATGGTTACTGTATTCTGTAAATTCTTTCAGCCAATCGAAAAGTGAAAGAAATAACTGCTGTCTTTGTGTTAACATAAAAATTAAACATTAAAGTTGATATTTAGGCTGTATACAGTAAAAAAAAAAATCAACACAGGCTCATTCTGGACACGTAGCCCTATATATATTTTTGGAGATTGTGTATTATGTACCCAGAAGTACGTATGGCTGCATTTCGTCTATAAAATGAACGCTACGGGGCGGTATGACGCCATTTTGCGCTTGCAACCTGACCGCTTACCTCCGTATGGACTGCTTTTCCAGTTTTACCAGTTTGTCCAGTGGCTCGCCATGTACATTGGTGGACTTCAGACACAGAGAGGAGTTGACCGCGACAACGAGTCCGGCAAAGAACGGTTCCAGAAAGCAGGTTAGATTAAAACAGAGCCAAAAAATAAAATTAACAAGTAAATAACAGGGTGAGAATGTGGTAAAATCTGAAAATATGGTAAAAATCACGGGGCTTTTCTATTTCTGGATTGCTTTTGATAAAACTGTTGGTTGGCTTTAGGGAAGTGGGTAGGTGCTGGTCAATTGTGCTTTTGAAAACACTTGGGTTTAGGGAAGGAGGGGGGTCGGTCAGTCAGTCGACAGTGGCCTCTGGTGGATTTATGTGAGAAGAGCAGGCAAAAATGGCACTCGCAAGAGAAATTTGACATCTCAAAAATCATACCCGGCGGCCTCTGGTGGATTTATGTGATGACAGCAGGTACGAATGGCACTCGCAAGAGAAATTTGAGATTTCAAAAAAGTGTACACAGTGGGATCTGGTGGATTCGCGAAAACAAAAACTGCAGAAAAAAACGTACCTCCTGGGATGTATTTGGTGCTCTCCAGAAATGAGAATTTTCAGAATTATTCTGGGTTTAAAAAAAAGATTAATTGGATTTTAAATAAAAAAAAGTTTTTCAGTGTACTTAATTAAAAATAATTATAATATAATACAATTATTTATTTTTGGCATGCATTTTGTTTAAAGGATTTTTATTGGCTGTACAGAATTTTTATGTGGTCTTTTGGTTTGCACTCTCTATTTTTGCTTTTTTTTTTTGTTTACCCAATCAAAATATTTTATGAAAACATTAGACATGTATTTAGTTCATATTCAATTAAATTAAATCTTTATTTTATTGCTTTTTTACAATGTAGATTGTCAAAGCAGCTTAACATAGATGAAGAAAAAAGAGTCAAAGCCATAATATTGCAAATTAATATCATTATTATATTATTTAATAATATTTTAAATTAATATCAGTATTATTTCTGTCTTCATGTGATGGGGAGATATTTTTTTTTTTTTTTTTTTTTTTTACAATTATAAAATAATATTTTATTTCTCTCCTATTTTCTAAATGATCGCATGAAGTTGTTTTGCACTCGATTTTAATATAAAAAAACACAATTTGACATGCATTTCATTAATATAATAAATTTTTACTAAATGTAATGTGGCAATGTATTGTTTTGATATTTTCCATTTTTAATTATAGAGTAGTATTTTAATCTTCTTCAAATTTTTTAAGTAGCCATTGATTTGCATGAAATTATTTGAGTAATTTAGTAATTTATAATTTGTCTGTCAATTTGTCAATTTTTATTTGCCATGTTTTTCCCATCTTTGAATAATTTAGGATTTTGTCCAATAAAAACTAAATAAGCAATTGATTTCCTTGACAACACATTGTCATTTTTACATGTTACAATTAGAAGTAAATGCACATCATTAATATTAAGCATCTTGCCCCACTTGCATAGTAAGAGAAAGTAGACAGACTTCTCTCACCTTCAATCTATAAAGTATGCAGTGCTTATATATTTTTAATCTCAGCTTTTTGCAGTTTAATAATCGCACATACCCACACCACAAATTCATTTCTATTTTGATGTATCTCTTCTCAAATCTCAGCCCACATTCTGCCCACACGCACCAGCACTTCCACCTACCGGGAGGAGGCTGCAAATTTTAATTGAGAGTGACAGATACAGCTTGAGACTCTGTCTTTTCAGGACATTTCTGCAAGACTGGTCTTTTCTGCACAGACCAGGTTCTTATTTTACAATGGAATGACAGGCAGGGAAAGATATGTGGACAAATACAGTACATGGAGTTGGTGCAGTAAACTTTTTCCGACAGGAAAGCAAAACCGTTAGAGGTAATGTCCTATTTTTAAGGCTCCAGACTACTGTTTGAGAGATGGCTGATTTGGTAGCACTGCACATGTATGTAACAGGATATTGGTGAAAAAAATTACATTGCAATATTTTGTATTTCTGCAGCATCTATTGCGATATTAATTCTATTTCACCAGATTACTGTGTTTTTTGTAGTAATCTGCATAAAATACAATGAACTATATAAATACAAAAACAAAGGATAGACAAGAGAGAATTTTTGTAAGTCTTAATAAGAGACACAGATATTGAATAATCAAATGCAAAGGAACCCTTCACAGTCTTCCCCATGCAAGTAAAGTACAATTAATCTGTTTAAGCTAAAATTCTATTGTCTCTTGTACCTGAAACAAACATAAGCTTGACAACAACAGATCCAATCAGTGTCTTAACGAATGCACTTAATGTAGCCTATATTAAATAAAAAGTGTTTGTTGTGTTGTCTGTCATATGTAGGTCTGTTCTTTATAAAGTTTTAAACAGACGTGCATGCTGACTGCAGTGATGTTCAGCTCTGACCAGATGCCATAATTTAACCTGTAGCCTATATAATAGTTTATATAATAGTTTCATTTTTTATTTTTAGGTCACATCACTTAATTTTTTTTCTTTTTTTTATATTTATAGTTTATAAATGAAATGAAGGCTTGGCTTATTTCACTTTGATCATTATGCAAAGGTCATAATGCATTGCATATTCAGCTTATTCTTCAGTAGCTTAGATGCGTTAATTACATATTTTATAAACGGATCCTTTATTAGGACTAAGCTGTTCATAACTGTAATTCCTTGAATGGAAAAGGCGTATGTAATTTATTCAAAACTTTATCTATTGTCTTTATGATGGAGTGCATGGTGATTAACAATTAATCGATAATTGATCGTTAATTTAAATGACGATCGATAACATGATTTTGTGGAAATTTACATACCTAATAAGAATGTGGATATAAGAAGGGGTGCTGGCCGATTTTGGGCTCTATAACCCAATTTTTTGGGTGGGCCCCTACATTGTCGGGGATGAAACTGAAAGGAGGAGGGGGGGTGGCATTGGGGGGTGTGTAAAGAGACAAAAGTGAAGGTCCGGGGGGCTTAGTTGCAGACTTAAGTGTAGAGAGGGGGGGGGTTGTTGATGTCGCGGATGAAGAGAGACTGGGCACCCTTATAGTAACTCTGGCCACCTACCCCCCCTCTGAATCCCCCCCCATCTATGGCACCCCTGCGTTTAAGTATATGGATGTGAGGATGTGAACGGGCATGTCTGCAGAGCTATTTATCTCCTCCGCATCTATCATGGATCTATCAATCACAGCCCTTTCTGTTTGGCGTGTGATTAATCAGGTGTTTAACAACTCGCTTGACAACGCTCAAATTCAAGCGGGATAATATTTACGTTAGTTTATTTGCTAGAAATGCTCATGTTGTCCTGGGCATGTACTTTTAGTTTTGTTTTCTTTGAGCAGGTACAATTTAAAGGTTTAGTTCATATATCTGACTGCTTGTATTAAAGGACAATATTGTATTACAAATAGATATAAAATGTATATTAAAATTATACACTTTATTACAAGAATTGTTGTGCTGTGAAGTAAAATATAAAATTGTGTATGGAAAGCATCATCAATTCGAAATCTCGGTGCATCATGGTGCACTAAACCGAATCGATGGCATAATCGGAACCGAACCGTGAGACCTGTGTAGGCTTACACTACTATTGTTATCTCTGAATAACATACCTTAGAATGTCACGACTGACCAATCAGAGGCGTGTCTCCCAGACAGCTGTGTAATACTTTTTTTTTAATGCTTATTGTTTCAGCAAGTCCGCAACCTCTAGCCAAATGTGAAATCACAAAATATGACAATTTCCTCTGTCTGAAGCCCTTCCCATTTCAGCAGGGTGTCCGCGGGGTCTTAAAAAGTATTTAAAGTTGATAAATCAATTATGAGAAAAATAAGGCCCTTAAAAGGTATTAAAAAGTCTTAATTGCATTTTTACAAGGTCTAAAATTTTGTTCAAGCGTTGTCCAAAGTGTTTAACCCAAAAAAGCATAAATATATTTATTTTCCTCGATTGGTTCAGGCTGGGTGCGTCTGGCCAAGCTCCTCTTTCCGGGTTATGTCACGTCTAATGTCAAAGCTTAAACTTATATTAGAAGTGACAACCATGAAACCATGATTATTCTTTAGACTACAGAATAAAAAAAGCCCATTGCACAATGCAGTGATGTTATGTAGTTTCAAAATACAATATATTAACATTTTAATGTAGAAAAAGCCAACGTGGCAGTCTTAAGGAGCGAAAATAGAACATATGGGCTCTTTTATGCTGTTGTGTCATCACTCATATTGCAAGTCATCTCTTTCCGGCCCCTCATTTGGGATGCTTTTCATGAACTGGCCCCCATGACAAACTAATTGAATAGCCTTGCCGTAGAGCAAAACAGACGGCAAAATGGGATAATGCAAGTTTGCATACTCCTGGTTTGAAAAAGACGAGTTTAAACAGTTGCTAAACTTGTCGCTGAAAACAACCACGTAATTTATTCTTTCAAAGTTTGTTTCTTCCGAGCTTATCCAAGTTCTGTTGCACGGTTGTGCTCCATTCATTAATTTAACTACAACTGTTTATTAACAACTGTTTATCAAGTCAAAGGCTTGATACTGATTAAAACTTAAAGTGGTGATGAGGTATTAAAATATTCTGAGAACGTCTTTAAAAAGTCTTAAAAAGGTATTGGAATTTCCTTTAGGATTCCTGCATATACCCTGTTCTGACATTTAAACATGGTGAACAAGAGTTTCTGAAATCTGAGACTTGTCGGAAAGCAAACAGAAACATGTAAGAAGTTGATGAAGTGCACCTTCTCTGTAACTTCATCTGACTGAGAACAGAAATAAACTGGCGCATGTATTTAAAGGCTGCTTATGCAAGCTTTACTGACCAGCAGTGAAAGGCGCTGGCTATGATTGACGTTTTATAATTGCAGATAATGCTGGAGTTGCCATTAAAAGCTGTTTTCTTGGATGTCAGCAGTGATGGAGATAATTCCCTATCGGCCCGAGACGCTGCTCTCTTCAATCCTCATGTTACATTCATTAGAAATGCTGAGCAGGAGAGAGCTAAAGGATTTTCGGCGGGTTCAGTTCTCCCACGTCCGGATCATGCACCTCCCCAGAGGATGGCCTCGTACACGGCCCTGAACACGCTTCATACCCTGCCTCTCAATATAACGCTCTGCATAATCAATACCGCCGCTCTCAATGTCCATGCACAGTTTCTCAAGGACATGATAATTATTTAAATAGCACAGTTTTATTGATTTGATTCGTGTGGGCACCTGCTGCAATGGACAGCTTCCTGCTTTAATGAATAGTTTAGCATGGAGATTTAATGCTTTTGGATGTGAATGGACATGCTGCTTGTATTTTCCTTTAGATAGCTACAAGCAGCATGCCCATTCTTTTGTGTTTTCAGCATTATGTTTAATCAGATTTAAACAATTCCTTCATGAGTCCCAACATGTATCAATTAAATTAGCCTAATTATTTTCACAAATTTAAGTGTATTATACATAAAACAATTAAGTTGTCCCCCCAAAAAAAACTAAAATTAGGAGGTTTCAGCTTATTATAATATTTTAAACAAGCAGCAAAAATCTTTTATTATTATTATTATTATTATTATTATTATTATTATTATTATTATTATTATTATTAATAATAATAATAATAATAATAATAATAATAATAATAATAATAATAATAATTATTATTATTATTATTATTATTATTATTATTAATATTTATTATTAATGTTTATCTACATTTTGTAAACAACAAAATACCAATGTTTTAACTTTAGATAAGTTAATAAGTCATTAACTATTATGTTATATTACATTTTTTACTATACAAAACCACATAACTATAATCAAAATAAAAATCTTAAATTATCATATTACAATATGAAAAAAAAACTAGAATATACAGTAGAATAATGGACACAACATACTGAGAACTGCATTGCAAAGGGAAAAAATGTTTAGTGACAGAAATTCAGTGGATCCCCAATTTAGTCAATGTTTGTGCTACATTGATGTGAATTATTATTATTATTATTATTATTATTATTTATTTATTTTAATTTTTTTATTGGTTTTGATTATTGCTTTCAACTATCGCTTTTAGTTAGTTGTATCAGTTTGCAAAAATGTTTTTTAACTCCACATTTTTTTATGGAGTAATAACGTGGTTGCACTTTAGATTTCTTGCTGCTGTAGTTTTGGTGTAAAAGGGGCATGACATAAAGCCTTCACACAGTATGAGAGAGGGTTAATCTCAGACTGAGTGTGTACGAATTTCTGTAAGCTGATGTGTTCCCAAGACTCGTGCTTGTCTGGGAGAAATTGTACAAGCTGTAACTGTGTAAGGATTGACATGTCCATGTAAATCCATTTTATCACCACCAAGGCTTTCGTTTCCAGCAGCTCAGACTATTCAAAATGGAATTACTCACCAAAGAGGTTTTGTATGTTATGATAATGTTAGTCAGCTTTTTTTTTTTTTTTTTTTTTAATATATTTTTATATAAAAAATATTTTTTTCTTTTCATTTTTTTGTTTTCAAATATTTAACATTAATTTAATATTAATTTAATATATTATTTTGTTATATAGCTTTATTTTTCTATTAAATTTTCTATTTTTGTTTTATTTTTAATAGTTATATTTTCATTTATAATTTTTTTCACATTTTATATTTTAATTTTTTTTAATTTAAAGTGTATTTATAAATTTTATGACTTATCCATAATTCGGTCATTCATTAATTTTCTTTTTGGCTTAGTCCCTTTATTAATCTGGGGTCGCCACAGCGGAATGAACCGCCAACATTTCCAGCATGTTTTATGCAGCGGATGCCCTTTTAGCTGCAACCCATCACTGGGAAACACCCTACATATTCATTCTCACACACACGCACACTACGGACAATTTAGCTTACCCAATTCAGGGCATGTCTTTGGACTTGTGTTGTAAATCGGAGCACCCGGAGAAAACCCATGCCAACACAGGGAGAACATGCAAACTCCACAGAGAAATGCCAACTGACCCAGCTGAGGCTCGAACAAGCCACCTTGCTGTGAGGCGATTGTGCTACCCATTGCGCCAAATGTTATGTATACATTTATTTTTGTATTTAATTTTATGTTTTTATTTATTTTATCTTTTTAATATTTAAATTTTATTTTATATTTTAAATTGTATTTTATTTTTTTTACATTTTATATATTTTTTATTTAAAGTGTGTTTTTAAAATGTATTGACTTGTGCATAATATTATCCTTTTATTTTGTTTTATATACTTTTATTTTTGTATTTAATTATGTTTTATGTATTTTAACTTTTAATTTGTAATAATTTTTTAAAGTATTTTTTTTATTTATTGATTTCTCCACCTTTAGAAATACACATCCTATTTTTGCTACTGTACCTTTTAAAAATGTTATGTACTGTAAAGTACTTTGTTTCAGTCTACCGATAAGATTGCTATTATTAGTCATCTAGAGTTGCAAAATACTTTCAAAGGGCTCTCAACTTAAATTGTAAGCACTCAACAATGAATGCAACACGAAAACAGCTATGAGTTCCTAAGAAACCTATACTTTACTCTCAGACATTAGACTCAAGTATTTTTCTGGTGATATATTTATAATCCAGCCCAAACAATCCATTGCAGTACATTGATGTGAGGCTATTTTTGAATTCTGAGGACTCTTATTCTTTCTGATGACTGGCAAACCACTGCACTACTGAATGTCCACAAATATTCATCATCTCAGTGTTTCTGACGAGGAATGCAAGTTGTAGCTCTTGTGCATAACTGTGAAGTTTGAACTATATTTTTACTGTAATGCATTTGGTTGCTCAGGATTGTTAAAGTACGTTATATTGCTTAGTTAGAATAACTAAAGCAGGGCCCATGATTTCTGTGATGAAATGCAGAATCATGGAAAGCACTAATTCAATGAAAAATTACAATATAACATGTCATGGAATTTAACCAATTTTACTGGAGTAAATACGTTTACCGTTTTTTTATTTTAATTTTGCAGGTTTTTATGATGCAGTTGTGTTCAATTATAAATCTATGTAAATTTTAACTGTAAACGCACAAAATAATGTTTTTATATTGCCCCATTATTGTAAAAATGTTGAAATTAGTGTTTTAATTCAGCTGATTAAAATGTGCCATTTAATTAAGCCATCAAAATAATTTAGAAATATTAATATAGAGAACAAATTAATTGGTAAAAAAACACAATTCAGGGAAAAGTTTTTTTTTTTTTTTTTTTTTTTTTTAAGGTCATGAATTATATTTTTGAATTTATCTAAAGGGTTTCTTTCTTTATTTCTTTCTTTCTTTCTTTCTGTCTTTATAAATAGGCTTGTTTGCTAATTGATGACATTGTTGAAATATATCATACATATGTGTAAATGTACACTCGCTGACCACTTCATTAGGTACACCTTACTAGTGCCGAGTGGGACCCACTTTTGCCTTCAGAACTGCCTTAATCCTTCATGGCATAGATTTAACAAGGTACTGGAAATATTTCTTAGATATTTTGGTCCATATTGACATGATAGCATTATGCAGTTGCTACAGATTTGTCGGCTGCACGTACATGATGCGACTGTCCCGTTCCACCTCATCCCAAAGGTGCTCCGTTATATTAAGATCTGGTGACTGTGGAGGCCATTTGAGTACAGTGAACTCATTGTCATGTTCAAGAAACCAGTCTGAGATGATTCCTGCTTTATGACATGGCACGTTATCCTTCTGGAAGTAGCCATCAGAAGATGGGTACACTGGTCATAAAGGGATGGACATGGTCAGCAACAATACTCAGGTAGTCTGTGGCGTTGACACGATGCTCAATTGGTACTAATGGACCCAAAATGCGCCAAGAAAATATCCCCAAACCATTACACCACCACCATCAGCCTGAACCATTGATACAAGACAGGATGGATCCATACTTTCATGTCGTTGATGCCGATTTCCAGCCTGATCTCACGAGAAAACGTAAGTATTTTATGTTTTGTCAGTTTAGTGTTAGTTCATTTGTATGAAATTGTACGATTTTAAAAAGGAGGCGTGGCACCTAACCCCACCCCTAATACCAACTGTCATTGGGGGATGAGCAAATCATACTAAATCGTACGAATTAGATCATACAAATTCATATGAATTAGCCACAAAATCAAAAAGTTACAAATTGCAGTGAGATTGTGTTGCGATTTCTGACCCAGCCATCTGAATGGCAAAGCAGAAATCAAGACTCATCAGACCAGGCAACGTTTTTGCAATCTTCTATTGTACAATTTTGGTGAACCTGTGCAAATTATAGCCTCAGTTTCCTGTTCTTAGCGGACAAGAGTGGCATCCAGTGTGGTCTTCTGCTGCTGTAGCCCATCTGCCTCAAGGTTGGACGTGTTGTGCGTTCAGAGATGCTCTTCTGCACACCTCGGTTGTAACAAGTGGTTAGTTACTCTTGCCCTTCAGCTCGAACCAGTCTGGCCATTCTCCTCTGACCTCAAGGCATTTGCGCTCACAGAACTGCCACTTACTGGATATTTTCCCTTTTTCGTACCATTCTCTGTAAACCCTAAAGATGGTTGTGCGTGAAAATCCCAGTAGATCAGCAGTTTCTGAAATACTCAGACCAGCCATGGTTGTTTGGCACCAACAACCATGCCACATTCAAAGTCACTTAAATCACTTTTCTTCATTCTGATGCTCGGTTTGAACAGCAGCAGATCGTCTTGACCATGTCTACATGCCTAAATGTATTAAGTTGCTGTCATTTGATTGCCTGATTAGAAATTTAACGAGCAGTTGGACAGGTGTACCTAATAAAGTGAGTGTATATTACCAGTAAAATGTTTATTACCAATATTTTTGATGTATCTCAGCGGTCATGTGATTAGACATGGGACGATAATAGTTTTCAAGGTATACTGCAGTTTAGGAAAGGCAAGGTTTTAAAACCGCCAAAATTTTCTTTAAAACCATTCCTACGGTATGTTTAGGATTTTTTTTTATTTATTTTTTTATTACATTTATTTTTTTTTTCAGGACGACATTAGAAAAGATATCCAAAGATGCCGTTTTAAATTGTAAATAAATTTGTTTTTGAAACAAATGAAGACAGCAGAAGTCAATGATTCATTTGAATTATTTAGCCTGACATGTTTACTCCTCCTAAGTATTATAAATCTTTCAAAAAATAAAATATATTGTGTTCAAAGGGGGAAAAGTTTTCATTTAAAAACAATATATTTTAGAGCAGTGAGCACAATACCATGAAACCGTGATACTTTTATCCAAGGTTATCATGCCGTCAAAATCTTTTACTGGCCCATGCCTACATGTGATCTCAACTTGTAAAATAAAATGTATCTAGGGCCTCAGCCCTGTCAAAAATAGGGTTGGGTACCAAAATCCGGTGCCATTAGAGCACCGGTACCTTTGTAACCGTTATGTAACGGATCAAATCCGCATATGAATTTCGGTGCCACTGGTGCTGCTACAAGAACGTAAGCATCGAGGGGTGCATCAAAGGCACATACAGGTACGCGTTGTCACACCATCTCTAAACATTTAATTCTAAACAACTTTGAGGGATACGGACAGGCGATGTCAGGCATTTGTTCTTGTTGCTTAGGGAACAGACGCACACAGTAGCGCATTTGGGGAGCGAGAGCGAGTCTCTTCAGATCAACACGCATGATTGCGTTCATCAAATTTGCTTAAACTAAGCGTTCTAAAGCGTATTACACAAGCAATGATTCTGACATTGCAAAGTGAAGTAGATGATTTACAAAAGTTGCGTTTAAGGGGAAACACGTCAAGCTTAATGACCCATTTGAGGGCTCAAAGGCAGAGGAATGCACTTTCTCTGATATAATCTGGCACTTTCAATGAGTACATACATGGACACCAATGCTCCGATTTGAATATGATTTAGACAATACTCTGATGTAGAGTCTAGACTACCATGTACACAGTGATTTTATTTATTTATTTATTTTTTTGATAACCTCAAAAGGATCGCAGACACCTGTGTCCCGAAATGCGGAGGTTTATTCTTTCCATTTAATGCCATGAAGCGAGATCAGCCATCTATGGCAGAGACAGGCCTCCCTCTGCGCGCTCTAGGTGTCACATGCACTCACTCTCTCGGGCACTAGCTCCCTCTGCTTTCTCGCGCACTCGCTCTCTCTGTCATGACGGTGCTGCGCGCATTAGCCTAGTTCGCTGCAGGTTGACGCCCAAATTGTCACAGTTTCTCTGCTCTAGAACCACCTCTGACTATAACATGAATTACAGAATCATGAAAGGAACATTCAAAAAGCAACTCATGCAAACACCTTGATCAGATTAAGGCAAATCATTAGATCACTGATACCCATGTAAACACAGTCAAAAGCCCCAACCCTAGAAAAAGGGAGTTCAGTATTTGATGACAGCCTTTTCACAGGTTAGTAGTAAGCTAATGTAATTTGCACTAATGCACCGGTATCGAAATAACCCCAATCGATACCCAACCCTAGTTAACAAATATTTTTCTTTGGGTTTAAAATAATTGTGTACTTTTAAACATTTAAAAATGTGTACATTTTGAAATATCTTTGAAACTAAATGTGCGAGAAGGATAATCACTATTTCTAAAGGGGTAAATTAGAAACCTTCTACTTTTTAATCTCTTTTAATAGTTTTTATTGTGTTTTAGTGTGTGTTTGTTTTAGTAAATGCACTGTGAGCTAGATTAATCGTATTGACAGTACATGAGACAATTAATTTATCAATTGTTGTTTTTAGGGCTGTCAATTTACTGAGGTGACATTTAATAACTGATAATAGAAAAACAACCATAGGAAGAAATGTCTTGGGAGTGACTATCAAACATTTTTGAATGGAAAAAAACACTAATATACAAACAGCATGTGGTTCGAATCCAATTAATTCATTGGCAGATCGTCAATTAGATAATCTTGCTTTAATCGATTGGCAACCCTAACAGCATTTTTTTCCCACTTGAATAAATCTGCTTAAATGTTGCAAGACCCAGACAAACACTGAATATTTTGACACCCTAGTGCTTGGCTTTGTTGAATTCAGTTTAATTTCATCACCCCATTTGCTTATTACAGACTAATGCCCCCCAAAAATACTCATGCCTGATTTAGTGAATTTCATGCTAACGCATCTAGGCTTCCTGCTCGCAGTATAGTTTTGCAAATCAGCTATACCTCATTACGAACAGTAACTTTTGCCAGTCTATTTTCTAACCTTTCTCCTCGTGGCAGCCATAAATCATATTCTAATCCCAGTGCTGGTAATGTGCAGGCATGATTAAAGAAAACGCTGGCCATAATAGCAATGGCCTTCCTCTCTGCGTGTGGAGGCACATCCACGACCAGGGCCGTGCCAGTCTTGGGGATAATGATAATGCCAGATGAAATAATGACTTTTCCCACCTTGTCCGTCCCTGGCAGGTAATTTTCTGCAGATTAACTCCGACCCTGAGCACAATTACTGAGACAGAAGAGACAAAGTCCACACAGTAAAAATTTAATTAATGGGAAGAGGAGGTGTCATTAAGAACATGTTGGATGGAGACCTGGGGTCGATGAGAGGGCTGCGCCTTTGCCTAAAAGCCTTCATTTCATATCTGGCGTGTCAGGTTTTTTTTTTTTGTCATTGAAAAAAATCTTAAGAATTGTTGGTTTCAAGTCTATCTACTCTTATTGTATTTATCCATTCCATTCCATCCATGTGTCCGTCATTCTGTCCATCCATCCTTCATTCCATCCATCTGTTTGTCCCTCCGTCAATCTAATTATCCATCCAATCTGTCCATTCGTCATTCCATTTATTTATCCATCTGTCTATCTGCCATTCAATTTATCTGTCCATTCGTCATTCTATTTATTTGTCCGTATATCCGTCCATCCATCCATCCATCCATCCATCCATCCATCCATCCATCATTCTAGTTATCAGTTTGTCATTGTCCATCCATCCATCCATTCATCCATCCTTCATTCTATTTATTCAATCATTTATTCATCCATCATTCTATTTATCTGTTTGTCATTCCATCTGTCCATCCATCATTCCATTTATCCATTCATTCGTCATTCCATTTATTCTTCCATCTGTCTATCTGCTATTTCATTTATCCATCCTTCTATTTATCTGTCCATCCATCCGTCATTCTTATGTACGTCATTCTGTCCATCCATCCATCTATCCATCCATCCATTATTCTATTTATCCATTCATTTATCCATCTATCATTCTATTTGTTTGTCGTTCCATCCATCCATCACTCTATCAATTCATTTGTCCATCTGTCATTTTATTTATTAGTTTGTCTATCCATCCATCAGTCATTTTTTTAACATCCATCTATCCATCTGTTATTCTCTATCTATCAATCCATTGGTCATTCTATATATTTGTCTAACCATCCATCATCCATCCATTTGTCCCTCTGTCATCATATTTGAAAGCTTCCATTTCATTTCTGGTGTTCATTTTTTTTTTTTTTTGTACAGTTAAAAAATGCTGGGTTACACCATTCCTTCATGTTATTCGAACACAAATCAATTGTTAACTTGATTGTTTTTACAAATTTAAGTTGATTGAGCATAAAACAATTAATTTGTCCCAAAAAAACCTTAAGAATTGTGTTTTCAGCTCTCAACTGTTTCAACTATCTACTCTTATTCATTTATCCATCCATCTCTCCGTCCGTCATTCCATCCATCCAACTGTCCATTATTCTTTACATCCATCCTTCATTTCATCCATACTTTTGTCCCTCCGTCAGTCTAATTATCCATCCAATCTGTCCATCCGTCATTTTATTTATCTGTTCATCCATCCATCTATCCATCATTCTACTTGTTTGTCATTCCATCCATCATTCTATTTATTCATTTATTCTTTTAATTATTAGTTCATATATTCATTCGTCAGTCAGTTAACTTAATTTATTTTACGAATTTAAGTTGATCGAACATAAAACGATTAAGTGGACCCCAAAAAAACCTTGAGAATTGTCATTTCAACTCTATCTACTCAATCATTTATCCATCCATCATCCATCTGTCCATCATTCCATCCATCTGTTTGTCCATCATTCTATTTATCCATCCATCCATCATTCTGTTTGTCATTCATCATCTGTCATTCAATTCTATATTCTATCCGTTTGTCGTTCTGTCCATCATAAAATCCATTAAAAGATTTGGCTTCCATTCCGTTGTGTTTTTGAACACACATTTAACTTAACTTTATCAAAAGTTAACTTTATCATTTTTAGAAATTTAACTGGATTAAACAAAACACAATAAGTTTTCCTTTTTTTTTTCTTGAGTGTTTGTAAGTGTTTTGTTTTATTCGTTTTATACATTTGCATATTAAGTAAAAGTGGAAGGATGATGGGCCAACAAGTTAATAACAGTTGGTTGCTTTTGTTTAGGAATGTTTTGAGCACAGAGAAGCTGTGAATGGTATAATGCAAAAATAATAGTTGTGTGCTTGAGTCTGTTTTGTGATGGGGGTTCAAAGTCCCTTTCATCTACCGCATTGAGCGCCAGGCCGGTTCTAGTTTTCATAGTGTTACTGAAGAACACCCAACAGGAGTTCATCCAAATCAGATGGTGTGCGCTGAGGCACGTATAATTGGAATCAAATAACCATTTTTCAAGAGAGATTAAATGTAATGGCTGATAAAATTTTAGATGTTGTTGGTTGGCTGGCATTTGCATTGCATATTTTGCTTTGCTTGAAAGCACACATATCTGAATTTTTTTTTTTATTATTATTCTATATGTACTGTAAGTCCTGCCCAGATCATTTATGGAAATGAATATTGACCAGAAATGTTCGATAATGAAGAATGACTAAATACATGACTTGTTTATTGTCATTAAAGCACTTACAATAATGTGAATGGTTTAGTTTGTCATAAAAGTATTTTTATGGCTTTTTGATTTTATAAAGTATCAGTTTAGGTCATAAAAGTATTTACAGGTTCGTTATTCATCCCAGGCTCATTGATAATTTGTGCCTCAGCCTATGTAAAATACACTGCCTCTGTTTCAGATGAACATCCAAATCCACTAGAGGGCGATGTCTACATTTTTGTGAATCTAAAAGGGTACATGTAATTCATAGACTGTAAAATATATGGACGTAGTATCCGTGACGTCACCCATAGGTTTCTGAACACTGCAAAAGAAGCTAAAAGTAGACGCGGCCAACCGTCGCCATTTTGTTCGCGCGTCATCGCACCGATGGCAGGATACCAAACAAGGGCAAAGAGGCGGAGAGTGAGCGGAGCTACAGACACCTGCTGGCACTTTGCCTAGACCTGGCTTAGACAGACTTTACTTTGGGAGAAACGCTTGATACTTTATTACCTGAGACTCATTTGTGTTCTGACCACATGTGCTTGGCGGTACACTATATCAATAAAGTGTTTAGACTTTAAAAAATTTTGTAATAAATTATTGAGCCACGAAGCATTGTTTTTATGACGTTTTTCTACAGGAGGAAAACGCAAATTACTTCCAAACACTTCAGATATAGTGTGTGTTAGTAAATGCAAGACAATTGATGAACTCCAGCATAACACTGTATGATAACGCTTCAGATGACTGTTCTAGAGCCTACAGCTAATCAATCTCTCACATTCTGGAGTGCTTTACGGGTCTAAAGAAAAATATAAATGATAAATGATCTTAAATGAAACAAATACATTTATAGAGATGGTATATAAGTATACAACTTTACTCACATGGCAAACGGAGGCCACGTGAATGGTTTGTGAGCACAATTAAGTGCACACAGCATCCCATATCATCTGATAATTGTAAGAAATAAGTCCAAAAGGCAGCTGACTGTGTAAAGCCACATAAAACAACACAAAAATACGATGAACATGCCGAGATCAGTGGCTAATCTGCCAGATTCAGCTGAGGTGAAGTGACGGCGACCAGCGAGACCTAGCTGTCACTCAAGTGGCCACGCCCTTAATTATGCAAACTTAATATAACATAATATAAAGGAAATGGATGAGTTATAAAAAAATTCACCCCCCTCACAGTTGTCATGGAGGGTAATAATAGCTATATGAACCAAAATCGTTCTTTGTACCAGGCTGTAAACACCTTTTTTTTTTCTGCTGTAAAGTTGGCCATTCTAACAGTGGGCTCAATTGCAATTTGCTCTATTATGGAGCCAGGACTAGCGGAATTTTGATAAATTGCAGTTTCAGTTACTTCCGTATTGGCTTCCCGAGGGAGAGCGGGAGGTTGCCGCTTGATGTAATTACGTTTGACTCAAACATTCTTTTTGTTCATGTCAAGGTAGGGCTTTTCAAATATATCACCAGTGAATCACTGACCTAAATCCTTCCCTAAACCCAACAAATAGTGTTTTCAAAACCAAGAGAAAAGAAATATTCGTTTACTTTTTTTTTTTTTTTTTTTATATTGAAATCATGTTGGCAAATCATATTGACATGGACAATATATGGCTATTGAATTTAACCTGGGAATTTCTATTAAAATGTCCCACTTTACTGCCTCAGATAAACATGTTACAAAATGAGCATGCTGATATTGAGCTTGATGTTGAATGATCTTTCGTTGGCATTGCAGTTAATCTGCCTTGAGTTTCAGTGTACCTAGGGCTGGGCGAATAAAATCAGTATCAATATTTATTGACCGAACACCATTGTCAATATCGGTTAAAAAATCGAAACAAAAAGGTTTAGTTTGTAGTTTCGGGATGAAGCGGTATAGTTTTTCGAATGCTGCAAACGCACTGTATTCATGCAAGTAGAACGAACCAATCTGCTTCACGCTTTGTATGGAATATACACATTTTAGTAATAACTGCAAACTAATTACCTCAGACAAACACAGCGCACCCAAACAGTGCAGTGCTTTTTTCTCCATAAACTGCAGCAATAGTTTTTCCGTTTGTCATCCTCTGAGAAAATAGTTGCTGGTCGCCTAGTTGCAAGAGACACTAGGGAAGCACGAGAGCAAATCGCATTGTAAATGGAGAAGGAAACCACGCACTCACGCTTGTCGCTTCAGGTCAGAATAACAACACATGTGAAAATGAGTGGATTAAAGGATGTCACCAGAGTGGTTTTTTGGTTTCTTTTCCTGTCCATCTCAGCCACTAGCATAGGGGTAATGTAGTCAATCAACTGCACAATTTGTAATGTTTCTACATGTGTTTGAATAATGATGGTTGGTTCCTTTACTTGAAAGCTCAGTTTTGATAATTATTTTGTTCACAGAGTTTTAGGTTTACTGTATCATCATCACAGCTTACAGATAATGATCAACCTTAAAGTGTGCTTTGATTGTATAGTATACACAATTTACCATTGCAAGCACTTTGTAACATTTTATCAAGTTTCTCTTATGCTTATGCTTACACTTATGCTTATTCATTAATTCATTCATTTTCTTTTCGGCTTAGCCCCTTTATTAATCTGGGGTCGCCACAGCGGAATGAACCGCCAACTTATCCAGCATTTGTTTTATGCAGCGGATGCCCTTCCAGCTGCAACCCATCCCTGGGAAACACATATACACATTCACACACACACATACACTACAGACAATTTAGCCTACCCAATTCACCTGTACCACATGTCTTTGGACTGTGGGGGAAACCAGAGCACCCGGAGGAAGCCCAGGCGAACACAGGGAGAACATGCAAACTCCACACAGAAATGCCAACTGACCCAGCCGAGGCTCGAAACAGCGGCCTTCTTGCTGTGAGGCGACAGCACTACCTACTGCGTCGCCCACTGATGCTTATTTTATTATAAAAGATCAGATATTTTGTTTAAATATTTTTTATGTTTGACTATTAAAACTATCTGCCTTAGTAATGTTGGTGAATTAAAATAAAGTGGTTAAATGACAAAAACATTTCATAATCATAATTTCATAATTTCATATTCATAAATATATTGCTAAAAATATTTTAACAATTATCTAACGATATAATAATAATAATAATAATAATAATAATAATAATAATAATAATAATAATTTTTTACATTTATAAAAGCGCTTTTCTGGGCACTCTAAGCGCTTTACACATTGGGGGGAATCTCCTCATCCACCAACATGATATCGGATTTTTTTTTTTTTTTAAATATCGGTCAGCCCTAAGTAAACCTCATTGAAACCTGGAGTTTTCCTTCATTATTCAGCATACTCTTGCATTTACAAACATACACTATGTCCAATTTAGCTTATTCAATTCACCTATAGCACATGTTTGGACTGTGGGGGAAACAAGCGCACCAGCATGCAAACTCCACACAGAAATGCCAGCTATCCCAGTCGGGGCTCAAACCAGTGACCTTCTTGTTGTGAGGCAATCGTACTACCCACTGTTCCACCGTGACACCCTCTGATTTTTATTAAGATAAAAAGTTCTGTTTTCTATTTCTGTGAAGAACATTTCTTGAGTACGTTCAAGACCCTATTTTTGCCTCTGTTTAGTGTCAACCACTAGTGATCAGATTGACAAAAATGAATCTTAAAACCAGGATTAATTTTAACAGTGCCTTAAATGAACCAGCTTGTTTCATAGAGAAGGTAGAAAATGTTAGTGAAACTAAATTATGGCTGTTTTTGGCAGGGGAAAAACTAACTTTACTTTGACTAGCTTTATATACAGTACGCAGACTTTGGGGGAAAAATATCCCAAAAAATGTAGAATCTAGACCCTTTATGTATTCATGAAGCAGAAAGTTTTACTTTCCTCATATTGCCAATATGAACTTTTAAAAGTTCTGCCTTCCAGTTTAATGGTTGTATTTACAGCATTAATAACTCTACCCAAACCTCATACCTGTCAGGTAAAAGTGATTCAGTGGCGGTCTCTTCAAGTTTGCAGGCAGCTTGTAACCCAGCAGATGATTGCTCTCACCTACTGCCCTTCTCACAGGACACTTCTAACCGCTCGCAGGCTGATTACCTGTCCTCTGAGACCATTGGCCACATCTACTTTTGAAAGCCCCCAGCATCATCAGTTTTCCCCCAAGAGCTTTTACCAACAAACTAGCATGAAGTACGAGCACCGGATAACCTCCAAGCCTCTGAAAAAATATGAGGTACCTGCAGAGAATTGAGGGGGAACAGCACAGTACTTGAAGTACTTTTAAAAACTCATGAATTTCATTCTGCTTCATGGAGGCATAAACCAAAATTGGGGCAAATATTCTGGAGTAAATTGTAGGGATACACCAAATAGTAAGTCAGGATGCTCTTGGCCAAAAATTCATTCATTCATTTCATTTTTCTTCAGCTTAGTCTTTGTTTTGCCGCAGCGGAATGAACCGCCAACTATTCCAGCATATGGTTTACACAGCGAATGCCCATTCCAGCTGCAACTCAGTACTGAGAAACATTCATACACACATTTACACACATACAATACTAATTCTCCTATACCTCATGTCTTTGGACTGTGGGGGACACTGGAGCACCCGGAGGAAGCCCACGCCAACATAGGGAGAACATGCAAACTCCACACAGAAATGTCAACCATGTCACCTTGGCTAAAAATGTTGTGCTTTTCACAATTATTGTTTCAAAGCAGTTTTTTAAAAGATGAACATTATTGCATTGCAATCAAATTCAGAAAAGTTAGACAACATACCTTTATTAGTTACTAAACTCAAGCCTAATAATGAATTACTTTGGTTACCATGTCAGGTGACCAAAATTTAATGTCAATTGGCTGTCTAATACCGACGTCAGCTGATATCTAATACTGACGTCATCTGGCATTGATAATTGGTTGGTTTTAGGCTGTGGCATTAACTAAATAAAATCCAATATCATTTTAACATCATGATATGACATCCATACAGCGTCAAAGTCTGTTAGACTTTGATGTAGTATGGATATCATGACGTTAAAATGATGCTAGATTTTAGTTAGTCGTTGATCTTTTGTTGATTTTTATTTTATTATTTTATTATTATTTTTTATTTAATTTTTTTTATGTTGTGTCGTGAACCAACTAAAATTCATCTTGATGTTGAAGTCTGACCTCAAACTTATCTTGGGTTCTGATGGCGACTCAATTTTTGTATACAGTACAATCAAAATTAAAAGTTAGTCTGGCGTTGGAGTCCAACGTCAATTTTATGTCTGCGTGACGTCTGGTGCCTACTGGGTATTGGCTTTTAAAGGGGTGGTTCACTACGATTAGGGATGGGTATCGTTAAGGTTTTAACAGTATTACCACTGTCATCGATACCACTTATCAGTTTGGTACTTTAACGGTTCTCTTATCGGTCCTTTTTGCAGTGCTTTTTTTTTTTGTTTTTTTAAATGAAAAAAAAACATAATAGACGAAGCTGTGGATTGTGAGCCACAACCTGCAAGTATTTTTTTCTTAATTTATCTATTACTTGCACAGTTTCTAGCGTTAACAGAATGTTGTAGCAAGGATGTAAACAACGGGAAATGCTGTTTGGCACCGTTAACAATTTAACTACAAATTCATATTTATCAGTCAATCGACTGTAAACAACCACAATCTTCAGCAGCGTGTGCAGTATCTCTCTATACAGCCACTTTCCGTGTGTTATACATCTCAATTAACAAACTCCCAAAAGATATGTGAAGGTTTCATATTACTTACACATGCTTATTCCGAATATTTGTGAAAGACACTTGTCAGATTTTATTTTAGAGAGCAGACATGAGGTTTAGCTGTGTCCTTTTCATTTTCTGTCTGATTCAGCCTCAAACTGACACTGCTAACAGCTACTCAGACTGACAGTGTTTACAGAGCAGAGAGAGGCAAATCCTGCGGTTGCACAGCATCCGGTCACGCACCAGCCAACTGAAGGAAAGTTTCTTCCCTCAGACTATCAGGCTGATGAACACTTAACACACCTCACACCAACTCCTCTATACCCCTCACTGCACACCATCAATATGTAGCATGCACTGCACTTTAAAACAATATTGCAATATTACAATTATGTGTACACCTATTTATTGTACATATTGCTGTCAACATTGCCAATTTTACATTGTCCTGCTTTTTTAGAATGCTGTTATTAGTTGTTGTATTTTGTACTGTCTGTATTTTGCACTGTCATTGTATTTGCACTGTGTCTTGTATTTGTCTGGAGCCAGCACCTAAGCTTTTCACTTATCACAGCACATGTGGAGCCGATCAGCGAATCACCGCACATTGTTAACTGACTAATCTGAGCCTCTTGAGGGCGGGCTTTTTGAAGGAACTAGAAAATATGACATTAGTTTTCATGTAAGCGGAGTAGCTGTATATAATCAAAGTAAGATATATATGAAAAACAAAACTAATTAAGTATGAGCACACATTGCTTTGCATCTTATAAACACAACCAAACCTTAAAAATACACACTGGACCACCTCTTTAACAGTTAAAGTTAATATAACTTTTAATATAACAGTTATAAATTAATATAACTTTTGCCAGACCTCTTAAATTTAACTCAATAACTTTAAATAATACTGTTATTAAAACACAATCCAATAAACAGACACATTTTATTTACAGTGAATGAGTCTGTGAATGAGTAATGGAGTTGCTATGGCAGCACAGTACCGTTTTTCTCCCTTTTTTTTTTTTTTTTTTTTTTCCCAGACGATAAATTTCAGTGACCAAGTATTTGGTTCATCCCTAGTAAATTGCGCAGACAAATTGGCTGTACATTATTCATAATAACTTGTATTGATATGCCACTGGTCTATATAAATCAAACCACTGACACTTTTAAAGTGAAAGTAGATCAAACGTCATTAATAGTAATGTCATTTTCAGCGAAAGCGCCATATAGGTGACACGATCGTTGCATGGGAAATTTGTGGCAGGAGCAGATTCACATGACTGGTAATGAGGACTTATGGAAAATGGTGACATTCTACCTAAAGGCATTTAAAGGCTCGAATGTCTGTCTTCCAGCGGTCTGTAATGAGCCCAACATCCGTAAAGCTCAATTTGTAATGGTGCAAATTCTCTATTAGCCTGTCTGCCATTCGAACAACCCGGTAACCTTCACAATGTGTTATGTGGAATTTGGAGATTTGGTGGAAACCGGGTGGAACAAAGTTATTAGTGGATGATATCCTAATGCAGACGTTTCTGAGTGACATCATGTAAATTGCAGAGTACAGCTGTATGTAGCAGATAAATGATTTCCTATATTCATGAAGTAGATCAGTGATTGAACAACATTTATGGTCTTTTTTTGCTTTACATCTTAAGTTCAGGACAGTTATACTTGTACATTTTATATTTAAAAATATTTTAAAGAGCCCATATTATGGGTTTTTGAAAATGCCCTTCCATGTAGTGTGTAACACAGCTCTAAGTGAAGTGAAATATCCAGCTGAGGCTTAAATCTGTAAGTGTACAGTGTTTAAAACTATTGATTCATCTATAAAAGAGTCGACTCATAGTGCTTCAAACGAGTCGTCTTGAGTCATTAGGTGTTTCGCGATGACGCAGCCACGAAACACAAGCCTCGCCAGTAGTTACGCGCGCAAACCAGGGAGATTTGAAACCTGCGGCCCCGCCCACTAACACAGAAAAAACACTAGACACACACACACAGACGCCGCCGGTCGAAATGAAGTCACGCTGTGCTCAGATGGATAATATTGACAGTCTCTACCCAAAGATGAGTTGTGAACTGTGAAGAGTCAGTGGTTGAGGTTTATTCACTAGTGTAAGTAAGTGCGATTAAAATTGTTGCCTCGTTTAACTTGCAAATTATGTATTTATTGTGTTTTGTTACTTGTTAACCTGGTACAGTACATGCGGTTACTCTTTATATTCTCTTATCACATGTAAGCCACGTTAAAAATGCGACGCGTGCCGCTTTGTTTACGGATTTAACGTTAAAGGCTTTTGTGAGCTCGCGTTCCACTGCCGTTTGTCGTTGCTATGGCGATCGTAAGCTAGGAGACTCGCGTCGCTTTCCCTAGTTCTTCTGAGGAGCGTTGTGTGTGTGTGTGTGTGTGAGAGAGAGAGAGAGAGAGAGACTCGCGTCGCTTTCCCTAGTTTTTCTGAGGAGCGTTGTGTGTGTGAGAGAGAGAGGGAGAGAGAGAGAGAGAGAGGGAGAGGGAGAGGGAGAGGGAGAGGGAGAGGGAGAGGCTAGGAGACTCGCGTCGATCTCCCCAGTTCTTCTGAGGAGGGTTGTGTGTGTGTGTGTGTGTGAAAAAAGCCTTACACTATGAAGCGCGTGTGCACTGTGACTACTTTTATATAGTTGATTACCAGCTGGGCATTTCACTCTGTCTCGTGCTGAAGCCTGTCACTGTCGACCAATCGCAGCAGGCTGTCATCGGTCCAATCAGCGCAGATTAGCTTCGCGCTGAGGAGGGGTTTGGGAACAAATGAATCGCTGAACGATTTCATATGGGAGTTCGCTGGGATAATTAGGTAAAAATAAATGCAGATTATAAGACCATAAAAGTGTTTTATGACCTTGCATGCATATTAGACTGTTGTTGGAGACCCTTACAACCTAAATATGACCCTATTTCATGTATAATATGGGCTCTTTAATAAATGATTGAGTGCACCTTTAAAGTAGCTTTTAGAGTATGATTAAAAGTATGAAATCTAACTTTTTAGGTTGGACATCTGACCTAACTAATGTCATTTCTCAATTCTGATATCATTCAGCAAGTAGTCTACTTTTAATAACTTTTTTTTGTCAAAATGTTACAGCTCAGCAGTTTAACATCAGGAAAAATTAAGCTCTCTGGTAATAAAATTCGGTCAAGTAGGGTCAGTTGAGATATGCCAGCTCATCTTTAATTGGGAAAGAATTTGTAGTTTTTGTAGTCACATTTTTAATTTAAGACATGGGTTTTAGACAGTCATGCATTATGTATTTTGCCAGTAATGAAAGATACACTGTGGCAATGTTCATTTATGATAATGGGTCCGCAGGTATGAGACCACACAGAAAACTTTTTTATTTTTTCTCAATTCAGTTTGAAGGTTAGTTCATGTCAGCTCCGTTTTTGCTGCCATTTAGGTAAAGAATAGGAGAAAAATCAAATATTGTGAAGTTTTAAAATTTTAAATATTTGCTATTGCAATTGTGATAATAATGTTATGGAATTTTTGTGGAAAAATTCAGACACTCTTTTACCTTTTGGCTGCCACTGTATTATTTTTTTTTTGACCAGAATTAAAAATATTTTGATTAATAACCATTTTTTATATATATATAAAAAAAAAAAAAAACAGGAGATATGTACAAGTTTGAAAAGGTCTAATATTCCAATCATTCTGACATTTTATATAGTGCTGTTTTAGAATAATGTCTCCTTACACTTCATTAAAATAATAATCACAGACCATAAAACAAGCCATATCACTCTGCAGACCAAGAATGGTTACTCACTGAATCCAAGCAGGGCTGAGCCTGGTCAGTATCTGGATGGGAGACCACGTGGGAAAACTAGGTTTCTGCTGAAAGTGGTATTAGTGAGGCCAGCAGGGGATACTCAAGCTGCGGTTTGTGCGAGTCCTAATGCCCCAGTATAGTGAAGGGGACACCATATTTTCAGTCAGTCTGTCTTTCGGATGAGACGTTAAACTGAGGTCCTGACTGTCTGTGGTCATTTAAAAATCCCATGGCACTTCTCATAAAGAGTAGGGGTGTAACATTGGCCTACTGGCCAAATTCCCTCCATCCCTTACCCATCATGGCCTCCCAATCATCCCCATCCACCAAACTGGCTCAATCACTATCTCTCCACTCCACCTAGCTGGTGTGGGGTGAGAGCACTGGTGCCGTTGTCCTGTGGCTGCCGTCGCATCATCCAAGTGGATGCTGCACACTGGTGGTGGTGTGAAGAGAGCCCTCCTCATTATTGTGAAACGCTTAGGCTGCATGGCCATACATGATAAATGCCCTATATAAAAATACATTACAGTACATTACATAAATATTGCACATCCCTACACTGTCATTGGCAACTTTTTTGTTATATGTCTGTTGCTTTGTTTCTCTGCCTTCATCATTCAGATGAGAGCAGATCCTAATGTCTGATAGCATTTGGTGTTCCTAAAGAGTGCGAATGATGAGCTTTTCATGAGGACAGCATTTTGCATTAATTTCTTGGTGAAGTTTCTTGCTTTGTTGTAACTGTATTGAATGCAATGGCGCAGTTGGATATTCTGCCTAATTGGTTGAAATTTTAATAATATCCCTATGTTGAACACAGGGGGCCTGCATTAAATCTGTTTCACAGAGAACAGCCATATTTCTTTGGTATTTTTTTTTACAATTCAGTCACATTCATACATTTTTAAATGTGGCTGAAATGTCCAAATACTTTTTTGGGGTGCCATAGATGTGACTGTCTCAGCAACATGATTATTATACACTAATACCTACGTATAGGTAGGCAACGGGCTAGTAGCGAGGATGTTTAGCTGTCCATTAAATGCAAGGAGTGAGAATTAGTTGCATAAATTCTGGCCTCAAAGATTCAACGCTCGTTCTGATGCCTGAGTTGAAAAATTAACGATCTCCCATTGAAAAATGCAGCAGAAATCTTCCTTACCCTAAAACATGACTCCTGAAGCCCCATTTTCAACGACATTGTGAGAGTTTGCCAAGTTTAAAAATGTTTTGGTTTTTGGGGTTGGTGTAAGACCCTCACCAAGAAATGTTCTTGAATCTCAAGCCAGTGAAGTGCTTTGAGAGCGGTTCACAGTTCTGGCACCAGCATATGCTGTTGAAAATGTAGCCGTTTGAGAGAGTTCTCACTGTTTAGAGGTATTTGAAGTGTGATGAAGCCTAAGGATGCTGGAAATGCTGGAGGTGTATCGATGCTTCCTGTTTTTCTTTTTCCTTTGGGGTTTAAGTCTTGCAGTGTTACATGCACATGCAAAACCTGGTTATTGATTGCCGTACAGTTCTGTAGCCTGAAAAAAATGTAAGATCATCTCACTTGAGAATGTTAAACCCATGTGTGGGTGAGTGGAGTGAAAAAACATCCACTTTGGATATGTGCAAACTTAGGTAGATGTCAAGAAATAAGAACCATTAGAGAGTTTGTGGACATTTTAATTGCAGATGTTGTTGCCTGCTGTTCGGCTGACTCGAACTCCATTTTAATCCATTTTTAAATAGCAAAATAAATCGCTTGCAATGTTCCCAATGGGATATTTTTTTGGATAAAAGGGTCTGTTAATTTAATAAGTGGAAAAATAAAGCTCTTAATACTTAGTTTATAGCATTATGTATGATACTTCCTGACATTTTAAATGAACAGCCTTGAGCAACATTCAGAATTTACCAGTTCCCTTTAAATTCGGATGCTTCAATTTGACTTGAGCTGAATATGAATTGAATTGGCTACAACATGTCTTATTGTCTCTGACTCTCATTTTATGTTTCATCTGTTATCCTGTCTATTACTGTATTGTTGTGTTGTGTAGCTCTGCATTCATCCATTCATTACTTTCTGTTCAGTGTATTTTTTTCTGTTATTATTATTATTATTATTATTATGACTTCTGTCAATCATTCTGTTTTTCTGTACATCCGTCATTCTATTTATTTTTCTGTCTGTCCATTATTCCATACATCTGTCCACCTGTAATTCCATTTATTCATCCATTTGTCCATCCACCATTCCATTTATCCATCAGTCTTTCTGTTATTCCATTTATTCATCCATCTGTCCATCCGTCATTCATTTATTCATCCATCTGTCTAGCCATCATTCCATTTACCCATTTGTCCATCCGTTCATCTATCCATCCATTTGTCCCTATGTCAATCTATTTATTCATCCATCTTTCCACCTATCATACCATTTATTTATTTGTCATTCCATTTATCTGTCCATCCATAATTTTATTTATCCATCTGTCCGTCATTCCGTCCGTCCATCTGTCTGTCATACCACCCTTCCACGTGTCATTCTATTTAGTTATTAATTCAATTCAATTCAATTCAATTCACCTTTATTTGTATAGCGCTTATACAGTGTAGATTGTGTCAAAGCAGCTTCACATAAAAGGTCACAGTAAATAGGAACAGTGTAATTCAGTTTGTAGTGTTTAAGTTCAGTTCAGTTTAGCTCAGTTCAGTGTGGTTTAATAATCACTACTGAGAGTCCAAACACTGAAGAGCAAATCCAACGATGCGCAGCTCTACAGATCCCGAACCATGCAAGCCAGTGGCGACAGCGGAGAGGGAAAAAAAACTTCACTAAAGGCGGAAGTGAAGAAAAAAAACCTTGAGAGAAACCAGGCTCAGTTGGGCACGACCATTTTGATTTCTCCGCTGGCCAAACGTCTTGTGCAGAGCTGCAGTCTCAGTGGCGGAGGCTGGAAGATTGGTTAGATAAACAGGAGCTAGATTATTTAAAGCTTTATATGTAAGAAGCAATATCCATCCATTTGTCCCACCATCACTCTATATGTCCATCGATTCGTCCATCCGTCAATCATTCCATCTGTCTTTCCATCTGTCATTCCATTTATTTGTTTATCCGTCATACCATCTGTCTGTTTCTGTCATTCCATCCATCTATACATCCATCCATCCATCGTTTCATTTATCCATCTGTCCTTCATGCCATTCATCCGTCCGTCTGTCATTCCTTCCACCTGTCATTTTATTTATTTATTCATCCATTCATTTGTCCCTCAATCATTCTATTTGCCCATCGATTTGTCTGTCTGCCCATCCATCATTTCATTTATTTGTCCATCCGTCATACCATTCATCCATTTGTCACTCTATACATCCGTCTGTCTGTCTGTTCATCTTTCCATTTATCCATCCTCCTGTCCTTCCATGTGTCTGTCCAGCTTTATTTATGTTTTTATTGGTCCATCTGTCCATCAGTCCATCATTCCATTTATCCATCGATTTATCTGTCTGTCAGTCGATCTATTCCCTTTATTCCATCCATCCATCCTTCTATCCAACATTCTATTTATTCATACGTCATTCCAACCATCCATCCATCCATTTATCTATAAATTCATCATCCATCCATGTATCCGTCATTCTATTTATTTATGCATCCATCTGTCATTATCCATCCATCCATCCATCATTCTATTTATTCATCCATCTGCCATAAGTAAGGTTTCATAAACTAATTTCGAGAGGAGCATGTGATATTATTGAGCACGACTGGCCGCTCATCTGTAATCAGTAACAATCCAATCAGAGTGATCCTAGTTTACTATAAATGGATCATTTTCTTCCTACTGCTCTATCTTCGTTTGGAAGAATCCCCCCTTAAACCCCATCTCCTCCTTTTCCTCTCTTTTCTAAAGGGGGAGCTCTCGAGACCTACCTGATCTCGGATCTCCTGATATGCTTATTGACCGGGCGGGAGCCCTGGGCTCAAATATCTCCGAGCTCAGGGTTCTCTCCCGGGACAGCATGGCAAACCTGCTTTAAACGCCAAGCATATCTAAGTGGGAACTCTTGAATTGTAATTCTTTGTGATACTGTTTTATTTCTGTTCATTATATTGTTCTTTCCATTTCGTTTTTATCCTTTTTATCATTTTATATCATTGTTCTATCCATTTGTATCATCCATCCATGCATCTGTCATTCTATTTATCCATCTCTCATTATCCGTTTATCCATCCATCCACCCACCCATCCACCCATCCATCCATCCATCCATCCATCCACCCACCCACCACAATTATCCTATCATTGTTCTATCCATTCTTATCAACATTCATATCAACATCTATCCATCTGTTCTTTATATCATTGTTTATAATTTTTATTTATCTCCTTTTTTCCCTTTTATTTACTTGTTTTCAATTATGATATTATTATATCATTGCTTCATCTTGTAGTCTTTCAAATGGCAAGTGCTACTATAAAACAAGTTGCCAGTTTGTTCAACGCAAAAAAATTTCACAAAAGCTGCTAACAAGCAATAAATAAGCTGCACTTTTCTCCCAGTGTGTTTGAGCGGTATAAATGAGATTTTTTTAAATTTTTTTTTGGAATCATTTTGTGCTAACAATGCTGTTCTGATCAGCCTATTTTACCAGAAATGTGAAAAGATTAAGGGAGGATAATTGAATTAGCATTTTTAAATGCTTGTGGTGGTTTAAAAAAAAAAGAGAAAGGTTAAAATAGATGTGCAAATATCGATTGGGATATGGCTCTGTAGATGTCTTCTATGAACAGCTCTCTTATTATCATCCCTCACATGCCATGACGTCCCATCATTTCTCGTGTGGGGATGAGTAATAGTTTTCCGGCCCCTGTGGAGAACAGGACCACCCATCTTTACTGCATTAACCATTGAGGAAGAGACTAGATTAGGGCAATGCTTTGAAAGGCTCCACTGCTTTTCACCTTGAAATGGGACAGTGCATCACTTAAAGGTCACCGCATGAGGACTTGTCTTCAATTCAATTAAACACTCATTTGGGACATTCTTCATCCATTGAGTTTAGGTCCTTGCGGACCTTTCAGAGCCTGTTTTTTGTAGAAATCTAAAGTGTAAATATGTTTAACTCAGAATAGTAATCAATCTTGCCTTGTATGATTTATGAACACTTTGCTAATAATAGTTTTAGATTCTTGTATTCCCTTATAATAGTTTTAGACTCTTTTATTCCAGTGGGCTGTCTTTTATGGCAGATTTAGTTCATAATCAAGGTGACCTACATATGATTTAGATGTGTCATTATTCAGCATTATTAACCTAATTTCCCACCATCAGTTGTGTGCACATTTAAATTGTGTTCACATTAATTTTTAAATACATTTTTATCAGTCTATAGAATTATGGAACATATCTTTAACTTATATATATTTAGAGGTGTGAACCTACACTGGTCTTACGGTTCGGTTACGATTATCATGCCATCGATTCGGTTCAATTCAATATCATGGTGCATTGACGATGCTTTCCAAACACAGTTTTATATTTTCTGCACAGCAATTCTTGTATTAAAAAGTATAAATATATTTATATATTATTTGTAATACAATTTTGTCCTTTAATACAAACAGTTAGATATATAAACTGTACCTTTAAACAACATGAGCATTTATAGCAATAAACAAATATAAACATCCCACTCGCTTTCTGAGTCCTGTCTAGCAAGTTTTTTCTTACACCCCTTTGATTGGTCAAGCACTCAACTGAAAGGGCTGCGATTGGCTCTACACGCTGGCGTTCTTTACAGATGAGTAAAGCCTGGTTTAAACACTGATAAACGGCAGTGGCGATCATAGCTGATCCATGATAGACACTGTGGAGAAAACTCTGCAGACACGTGCTGAACAAACCGAACCGATACCGAATTGTTCGCGTCTGGATCGCGGTGCATATATATATATATATATATATATATATATATATATATATATATATATATATATATATATATATATATATATATATATATATATATATATATATCTCAGTCTAGTTGTTTTGAATCATACTATAGTAAAGTACTTAACATAGTTTTTTTTATTAATTCAATACTTGCTGTGGTAATATAACCACTAGCCTATGGTAATATACACATATAATTATACACATAATAATACATACATATATAATTGTTTGTTTCATATAACATTACATTTTATTATATAGGCCATTGTTTATCTGTTTATCAGACTGAGAAACTAGACACAGCGTTGGTTTCATGCTGATTTCTTTATCAAACAGTATTTGGTTTCAACATGCACTTGCTGCATTTAAATGTAGACACTTCAAACTTTCTATAGGTATATGTCTCATGTCTGTGTGTTTGTTTTCGCAGCGTTTCAGTGCATTTTACTGCCGCGTTTCTAAAAGCAGTTCACAGAGAGAGAGAAAAGACAGAATGCCTGCACTGTTTATTTTCCTTATTTTGCAAAAGCACACACGTTTGTTGTCATTGTGAGTGCACACAATAAAAACTAGACACTTAACAGATTCGATTGATGTATTGATCATATCTGTATGATCAAAACTGAAAGTAATATTGAAGTTCTTTTCAGCGTTATGATCGAAAATATGCTTCAAAACGTGTATACGCGGTCTTCGATCCCTGGGGGTTAAGTGTAGAGAACCACATGGATCTGTCTTAGGCCCTTAAATGTTTTGAGTATATGCTTCCTAAAACCTAACCTAGATGAAATCTAAATAAAAATTCTTAGTTAAATGAGTGAGTTAAAGATATAGAATATTGGATGATCACTAATTTTATTTCATTAATGCCTGAACACAATCTCCTAAAGTGCAACTTGCTCTTAGAGATGGACTGTTACTTCTTCCTCTACAGGGTGTTATATTAAGTCAGCAGTCTTTTGAAAATTATATTCCAAGAAAATCTTCCACTTTAGAAACTCTCCCAAGACATGCTGTCTGATTCTGATGTAGAAAATCTAGTTCAGGCATTCATGACCTGGGTTATTTAATGGACTGCTAGGTGGTGTTCCTGCATAAATAAGAGTAAATAAGCTACTGTACATCTCTGCAGTTTGGACATCACTCTGACACTGTGTGTAGATATTATGATATTAGTTCAAAGTCAGGGGTTCTCAAAGTCTAAATTCCAAGCTCCATATTGAAATGTGAAAGGTCCTGAAAAATTGGTAATAACAAAACTTGATTTTGATAAACATGCACATCCACAAGTCAACCATTAAAAATAAACCACTTTTGCATTGAAAAATATATTACTAATAAATGCAAAAATAACAATAAGTGTCAGCATTTTATGATAAAACAACCAGAGGTAGCTCAAAAGTAACATGGTGCAAATTACAGAGCGGTCTAATGTGAGAAATGGCACTGTCTGTTTTGCATCAGCTGCATAAACCTTTGGTTCATAGTGACGTTTAACATTTGCAGTCTTCGCAAGTCATTGCAAATCAAACAGAACAGTTTTGCGCTGGATTGAACTTTTTCATTGGTTTAAATGAACGCATTCCTCAGTCAAATTATCTTTTGAAAACTCACATCTAGAAACTCACATCGGCCCTTTAAACTTTTACTGCATTCACCTGATTACTGCAAACATACACAGACTAGTATTCATGACAACAGCATCCCTCAGGAAAATGCCTTCTGTTTCATTTTGGACCATTGCTAAAATGAAACTTAAAAGACAAAATTGTCAGTTCCAATAGTCTAATGATTGGTGCATCAACATATGCTGTAGCGTGCCTCAGTATGGTGCTTGTGGTGACCCGAGTTCGATTCCCAGCTAGAGGTTCTTTGCCGAACCTTTACTTCTTTCTCTCTGTGCATTCTAATTATATATTTGAGAAAAACTGTATTAAGTTTAAAGGGCCATGAACACCCCCCCCCCCCCATCTCAGCAGGGTGTTTTCACACCTCTAGTTTGAAAAAAGTGGGTGAGTTCAGCTTTGTTTAGGTGGTAGTATCAAGTGGCGAAAGAGGGAAGGGTTTGCATGAAAAGGGGAGGTGTTCCGCATGTGCACTACAGCTGCAACACAAACACAGACTCAGGGGAGATAGACAGTGATTCGGAGAGCAGCATTTACAGTGGATCTGAGAGCTGTGTGGAGAATTTTCAATCCATAATATTGTAGTGATATTAACGTACTGTAAACTTACTACAAAAATTATTTTGACTAAGGTATGTCTTTTAAAAACTGAGTACTGCTGATTATCCTAACTAACTTTGCTATCTGAGTAAACATAAACAACGAACATTGATCACACACTTATCAATTTTGTAGAGACATGACAATCAACACTAACTGGAACCACGTCTTTTTAAAAGGAGATGAGTGGCAAATCCGGTTTTCACCATTCCCAGATGCGAAACGCTCTCGGGTAAAAAATGTTTCTTACAAACATATTTTTGTCTCGTGTTAACAGACCACTGTAATCCAACTGCTTAGGTCCTCAGGCGCGCTGTGCTCTCATTGCGGTGAAATGGAAACAAAAGCTTCGTTGTGGCATATTTATAAACGCAACACTAATGACCCATGTCTCCGGACAATTCTTCTACTGCTTGTTTTTATAACGGTTGGCAACACGGGGCATCTCTCTGAACACTGTAACGGGTAAAAACAGTCATAATATAATATCATAATAATAATATCATACATATTAATGAAGTTGCATCTCGTTCACAATAGAGCGCGCTGATTGGTCCGAACCAATGATCAGATAATGAACAGATGTGCTAAAACTCAATGACGTCACTTTGTACCTGCCTGTATAGACAGCCAATCTCCATGCTGGAATTTAAACAATGATCTCATTGTCGTGACATTGCGTCAATTTCTTTTTTAACAGAAGAACAAATTTGCTCCAACGATGCAAAAACGACCAAATTTCAATTGTTAGCTAAATATATATGTCCTAAAAGTGTTTTTAGCAACATGGGACACAAATATGAAATCTGTTTTGGTGTTTTGTGACCCTTTAAATGCATTTATCAAGGTATTAAATCCAGACTTTTAATCCCCTTGAACACCATTAGTGCTTTTAAACATGAGCTTTCAAGCTAACTCAAAAATCTGTATTTTCTATCTTTTTTTGTGATGTATCACACTTCAAAACCTATTTAAAATACATGAATTCTTATATTTGCATAGTTAAGTTTTTGTAGGCTTTCTAATGCAGAAAATAGAATTGCTTTAAGGATGAACCGATTCTTCAGGGAGTCAAACCCAGCATGTCATTGAAAACGCTGTGAAAGAGAAGCAAGACGCCTGACACTGACACCATATCACACTCACATGATGCAAATATCACATTTCACATCATATCATTTCTTGAAATCACACCATGTTTGCTCCATTATGAGCGCTCAAACTGTCACAGATGGCAAACTGCAACATGATTGAGATGTCACGCCGTAATAAACTGCCAACATGTCAAATCGCAAGCAGAAACAAAAGCCAGCAACAAATGCGAAACAGAAATCAATGTAGACCGCTGTAAACCAACATCAATATAACAGGACAGCTTTATTCATCCGCCCGCTGTAGTCCACACCTGGGTGATTGACAGTTAAAGAACAGCTTGCAGTCGGAGAGGTTTCTGCGGTCATGTCTTTTCCCTGCTGCCCAAGCGATTGTGTGCGGGATGAAGATTGCAGCCCCTACAAAGAGTGGCAGTCCTGTGGGTAACTTTCTCAAGAGTCTGTGAGCTTGTGTTTAGGGGCCACTGGCTGTGCCCTCCGCTGGTCCCTCACAAGCTGGCAATCAGCATTTCAGACGCTTCCTTATACTCACACAAGCACATTTGTGAGACAAACCTCTCGCTGTGCATTCGCAGATAGCAGGGCGTTAGAGACACTTAAATTTAAGAGTTGGTGAATGTGTATGTGCGAGAGACTGGGGGACTAGATCAATGCGTGTATGTCTGAGTGGGGTTTTTTGTAAAGTTGATTAATAAATGCTACTGTTGACTAAAAACGCAACTGTTTAGTCTCCACTTTTCCTCCTAATCTGCAATTGCCTCTCTGGCTATACCACTAACTGAGCCCTCTTTCTCTCTCTCTCTCTCTCTCTCTCTCTCTCTCTCTCTCTTAAAAAAAAAAAAAAAAAAAAAAAAATTTCTACTAATGTTTTGCTTCTTAGACTTTTACACGCCTGAAACTTGTCTATAGCGCTTGTTCACTGCTGCTCTTATAGTTGTGTAAATTGCTTCCTTGTCCTCATTTGTAAGTCGCTTTGGATAAAAGCGTCTGCTAAATGACTAAATGTAAATGTAATGTAAATGTAAATGGCTTACATGGTAGATTTTTCAAGCAATACATACTTAAACAAGCATTTGACTGCAGTTTTGTAAAATAAACACTATGGGGAAGTATATGATGTGAACAGCTTTTGTACCTTTTCACGCTAATGATATTTACAGGGAGATGTTATTGACACATAAAGGATTGATTTGGTGCATTTCTTTGCACAACACCAAATAAATGGCACAAAACTACAGTGTCTATGATTTGAAATGAAATGCATTTCAAATGCCTCACCTATCTAAATTTAAAAATAAAGGCTGGGTCCGTTTGCTTGGTAGCTCACATTGTACGGTGCCGTACATGTAATGTAGAGTGCTCAGACTCAATTCCTGTGAAGCACTATTACAAAAGCAATGTAAAATCAAGGTAAAACTATGTGGTTGCAGCTTTTCTCTTACCTTTTTGCTTTTGAAAACGCTATTGGTTGGGTTTAGGACGGTGGCCCGGAAGTGCAAAACAACATTACAAAGTGTGAAACACTTTTACAAAGCTCGAGACAAATTTACATTTTGAAAAACATTTTTACCTGTCATAAGACACAATTACATAGGAAAAACTATTTTACCAAGGATAAAACAAATTTACATTTTAGAAAAAAAATTACCAAGACGCAAAACACTTTTACAAGTCCCGAAACAAATTTACAATTACAGATTCCTTACAGAAAGGGAATGTACTACACACCGGAAGTGACGTGGAATGTACCACACACCCAGTGTTGCCAGATTAAGCGGTTTTGAATTTATTTTTGCGGGTAATAAATGACATAGGCGGGTAGTGAAAATTTGGGCGATTTTGCAACGGCGTGCCCACCAGCCCCAGTCTGCCCTTATAAACCTGTTTTGATCTCCCTAAGAGATGCCATAGCCCCCGTTCTTTGCATACAAACGCTTAGAACAGTGTAGAAACGCTTGTGATCTCCCTCCACGACATATCTCATCTGAAAAAAAAGATATTTACACCATGTAGACTTGACATCATGTCCACAATTACAGCCTACGAGTGGCCCTCCTTAAAATATTGAACACATTGATGCTGTATGTCTGGTGTTTTTGTCTGGTCTGCGTCCTTTATATACTCCAAGGACCGACCACACGTAAAACAAAACCACGTTAAGCTGCTCATGTGTTTGCCACAAAACGGGCAAAATGACCTTCGACTGCAGTCCACGTTCTGTCGCCATAAACTTTATTTAAGCCATGTACTCCACAACACTAATTTACCACACTCACCGACAAAAACACTTTTCCCCGCGTCACTCCCAGTGAGTGGTACATTCCATGTCACTTCCGGTGTGGTACATTCCCTTTCCGTAAGGAATCTGTAACTGTAAATTTGTTTCGAGACTTGTAAAAGTGTTTTGCGTCTTGTTAATTTTTTTCTCAAATATAAATTTGTTTCGTCCTTGCTAAAATAGTTTTTCCTATGTAATTGTGTCTTATGACAGGTAAAAATGTTTTTCAAAATGTAAATTTGTCTCGAGCTGTGTAAAAGTGTTTCACACTTTGTAATGTTGTTTTGTACTTCCTGGCCACCGTAGTTTAGTCTGGTCATTCGTTGGTCTAGGTGATCTGTATGAGAAGCCTACCTTCTTGTGTATGTGTACAAAGGTGGTCAAAAGTATCTAGTTTGCAAAAAATGTCCATTTTCTGCTCAGCTGATCTGTCTGTTTGCTGACAAAGGATTGATCTGTCGTAAAAGGCCTCTTTTTTTGGCATCTTATTTAATTATAATGCATATACTATTATACAGTAGTATTTATTAATTTATTAATCTTTATATTATTAGATAATTATGTTATTTTAGATTTTTTAAATTTTGTTTTAATATTTTGTTTACAGTAACATAGTGATAGCTTTAATTTTACACTATATATACTGTATGTAAGCCTTTCACAATAATCAGTATATCGACTTATTGAACAACAAATGTACATGACCTCAATCATTTTTGGTGATGCAATGTATATCACCCATTCATAAAAAAACAACAACAACATTGTAGCAACATTTAAGCTCATTGCATAAAATCTCTATCTTTATTGGATGTGTTAGTATGAAAAAAAAACACAGTAGTATTTACTATAAATTACTTTAGTATATTTTCATGTGGGTGTTTGACGACTGAAAACAGATTTGATATCACAGCCTCTGTTGCTTTTTTTTTTTTTTTTTTTTTTTACCTTTTTTTATTTATTATTATTTATTTAGGATATCCGTTTTCACATCCTGATTGCAATGTCTAGTTATTAAATTGTTAAAATGACTAATTCAATGAGATATTCTTAAGAATAAAATATTGTGTGTTCTTTGGAAGAGTGTAGTTTCATTGTGATATTGTATTGTCATTCTGGCATTTTATAATGAGTGGCATTAAATGGTCTAAAAATGACAATATCATTTATCGCAATATATTTTTTCTTTTAAGTTTTAAGTTTACATATCTGTTAAGTTTTACTGTACATATCTTATTGGTTTTACTACTGTACATTTAAGACTTCGGTAACACTATAATAACTACACACTATAAATCATTTACTAAGCATTAGCATCTAGTGAATTCATTATTTGTTAAGCATTAAGTCTACATTAATAAACGTTCGTAAGCAGTATAACTGCAGCTACAAATGCTGTATTCTTCACTTATAAGCACCTATATAATGTGCTTAATAATTGTATTTTCATACTTAATTTAGTGATGAAAAACAAATCATTAACTAAGTATTGTATTATTTACAAACCATTTGTATTTGAGTAGTTGAGGGTTTTTAGGATAATTCAGAATGAGTTAGTAAATGATTAATAAACTATTGAAATCAACATTTATATATCTTATTATTCAGGAATATACTAATAGTTAACTAATATGTTAATAAATGCTTTATTAACTCAACTTCATGCAATTTTGTGACCTAATCTAAAGTGAGGACTATTTATGCTTTATAAATTCCTTATAAATGACAATTAAAGGCTCAGAATCAAATGAACAATAATCTTTGCTATCTTTTCTAAAAAGTAAAATTACTGTAAAGTTTAAACATTGCCAAATAACAGGAGTGTCAAAATACAACCTAAAACTGGATAAAACAACAACAATATAATCATTTAACAATATAATAAGAAGCAATGTTTGAACTGTACAGTAATTTTATTTTAGATAAGGTTGAAAAGATTTAGTTTTAATTTGAAGAACAGTTTTATTTGTGTATCTTTAAATGAAAAGGAATGAATAATGTCATTTTTCCTGTTTAGAATTTAACTGAGCCTTTATTTGTCATTTATAAGGGGTTTATAAAGCATAAATAGTCCTCACTTTAGATTAGGTCACAAAACTAGATGAAGTTGAGTTAATAAAGCATTTATTAACATATTAGTTAACTATTAGTATATGCCTGAATAATAAGATATGTAAATGTTGATTTCAATAGTTTAGTAATCATTTACTAACTCATTCTGAATTATCCAAAAAACCCTCAACTACTTATAAATACAAATGATTTGTAAATAATGCGATGCTTAATTCAGTGATGAAAAACAAATCATTAACAAAGTATGAAAATACAATTATTAAGCACGTTATATAGGTGCTTATAAGTCAAGAATACAGCATTTGTAGCAGCAGTTATAAACTGCTTACTAACGCTTATTAATGTGGAGTTAATGCTTAACAGATAATGAATTAACTATTTGCTAATGCTTAATAAATGATTTATAGTGTGTAGTTATTATAAAGTGTTACCAATATTGTACAATAATATATGTATTGTTAATGAAATCCTTACTTTTTTTTCCCTGAATTCTTTTGAATTGAAAGCTCAGAAGAACAGTATTAATTTGAAATAATTTTAGCAACATATTTTTTTAGCATTATTACCATATTTGATCTATTTGATGCAGGTTTCTTTAATTAATTAATTCATTTGTTTAGCAAAAAACTTAACTGATTCCATGACAACTGAAAATCTTTATGCCTTCATTCATTATTCATTGTTCTGATGTACTGTAGTGATTCCTGGAGTCAACCTGTTGTTAAAGTTATTACATCAAGCTTCATTCATTCATTTTCCTTTGACTTAGTCCATTTATTTATCTGGGGTCGGAACAGTGGAATGAACTGCCAACTTATCGATCATATGTTTTACACAGCGGATGCCCTTCCAGCAACCCAGCACTGAGAAACACCCATACTCACACTCATTCACACACATACATTACGGCCAATTAAGCTTACTCAATCCACCTATAGTGCATGCTTTTGGACTATGGGGGAAACCGGAGCACCCGGAGGAAACTCGTGTGAACACGGGGAGAACATGCAAACTCCACACAGAAATGCCAACTGACCGGGGCTCGAACCAGCAACTTTCTTACTGTGAGGCGACAGTGCTAACCACTAAGCCACCGTTACGCCTACAGTACATCAAGCTTTTTAAAATAAAGCAGACAAGCATGTTGTTCATAATGTCACATTTAGTTTATCATCATACAGCGGTGTCTTTGTGTCCATAAGCTGTTTTGAAGTGTGATTTTCACTGTAAATGAGGAAGCAATCACCACTCAGCCACTCGCTATAATTACCCAGCATTTCTATCCTGAGAATCACTTCAGCATGTAAATACGATAACACTGAGCTGAAGTGCGCATACCTTTCCACAAGAGACGTGAACAACTCTCACCAACATAATTCAAAGCTGAGAGCATCTCCATTTCTCCAGCAAAGCAGCATGGGAGAAAATGAGGTGCTGGATGTTGTAGAACCTAATCATGTTAGCTGATATAATCCTGGACTTGTATTATGCAATTCGGGTCTCTAACATTTTCACGTTGCGTTTCATTTTCCGATTCACGCTTGCATGAAAATGTTGAGAGAGACATGTTCTTCATTACAGAGAAACGCTTTTCGGCTTGATTCTTTGTAAAAGTCAATCACCAGATGAGATGTAGGCGCCACTTAACCGCGTTCAGCGTTTATTACATTGTGTTTTGCATGAACGTCAGTGAAAATGGAACAGTAGAGGCCCTCTGATTGGATTTACTCACACAGCAGGTTCTAAAATTTGTATGTTTTTATTTCCCATCAAAAATGTTCAAAATGTTTTATTCAGTAAACAACACCTTTTTTAAATGCAGGACCAGCTTTGTATATTTTGCTCCCTCGTTAAGGAAAGGTTTTCCTCTCCACACCAGCCATCTCAGTCTCTAGTAAAAGAGTTTTTTTCATCAGCAGGGGACATTGTAAATGTGCAAAGATCTGAGCTTATACCAGAAAACATAGATATACTGATATTTCTTTAAAAAAATGTGTCAAATCCCAGCAGTGTCACAGTTTTAGTTTGTTTAGATTAGATTAGATTAGATTAGATTCAACTTTATTGTCATTACACATGTACAAGTACAAGGCAACGAAATGCAGTTTAGGTCTAACCAGCAGTGCAATAGCAGCAAGTGCAGGATATAGGTATAAGTTATAAAGTGCAATTATAGAAAAACTATGGTAATATTTACAGATGGATGTACTATCAACATTATATACAGGTTGTATTAGCTATGAACAGATTTACAATAAATGAATATATGTACAGGATACTATTAATAGCAGAAGTGTGCAGATAGATAACATAATTACAAATGTCCATGTGCTGTGGGTATGTCCAGTTCAGATAAATGAATCAGTGCAATGAATATGTGCAAACTTTAAATGTGCAAATGTTAAATAGTGCAGTGATTGTGAGGAGTATAAGTTAGAGGAGTGTGGGGGGTGTATTGGAGGGGCAAAAGAGTCAGTGAGGGGCAGAGTTCAAAAGGAAGACAGCTCTGGGGAAAAAGCTGTTCCTCAGTCTGCTGGTTTTTGTCCGGGGGAGCCTGAAGCGCCTGCCGGAAGGCAGGAGAGAAAACAGTCTGTGAGCAGGGTGAGAGGTGTCCTTAAGAATACTGCGTGCTCGGCGCAGACAGTGTTTCTTCTGGATGTCCTCTATGGCTGGCAGTGTAGTCCCTGTGATGCGTTGGGCAGTTTTCACCACCCGCTGCAGTGCCTTACGCTCAGCAACAGAGCAGCTTCCATACCAGACTGTGACGCAGTTGGTCAGGATGCTTTCTATTGTGCGGCGGTAGAAGTTCACCAAGACGGCTGATGAAAGTTGGTTCTTCTTAAGTTGCCTCAAGAAGAATAGGCGCTGATGAGCCTTCTTGACCAGGCTGGAGGTGTTGGTGGTCCAGGAAAGGTCCTTAGAGATGTGGGTACCCAGGAACTTGAAGGATGAGACACCTTCAAGTGTTTATATTAAAGAGCCGCCTTTAATTTGTATTGTTCAATTTTGATTTTGAATTCAATTTAAATTTATGTAGCTGTAGTTTAAGTTTTAGTTTGTTTATATTAAAGAGTTTTCTTTAGTTTTTATTATTCACTATTATTCATATTTTTATTTGGATTTTGTTTTCAAATTCCAATCTTGTCATTGCAGAAATGATTTTATTTTGTAAAAAAAAATGTGCAGCATTTGAGAAAAAAATTAAGTGCCTGTGGTCACCTTAAATAGTCTCAATTTGGTTACAATTGTGACTAAATCGTATCATGAGTCAGGTGAATCGTTACATCCCTAGTGCTCAACAGAAGAAACATCATGTGTACGTGATCGAGAGAGTTGACTGAGAAGCTCTCAGCAGACAGACTCGCTCACACAGGCGGGTAATCTCTCCCTTCTCTTTATCGCTCTATATCCTCAGGAGTAATTAATTCGCACCACTTGCCAAGTGTATACATTATACACACACACACCACACAGGAAAAAAAAGTCCTGCAACTGGCGGTTTCAGGTAAGCAAGACTTCGGCTTGATTGTACCAATTATTCTGCCACATGCTTTTGGTGACCTCAACTGATATCCTCATTAATCAGTGAACGGCAGACCAACTTCCAGTTTCTCCTGACCCGAGGGGAGGAAACAGGAGTTTGACGAAGTCTGTGTGGCACAGTGTGAAACACGTGTTTGTGTAATCGTTTCCAAGTGTGGTTTAACAAGCACTGGAGCACTGGGATTGAGTGTGATGCTAGAAGAGCTCGTAAAAGCCTCGTACGTGTTTATGAAGAAGCAGTGTATTTTAAATAGGCATTTATGACCTGCCTGTAAATCTTTTAGAGGGGGCTGTGTGGGATTTATTGGCAGTAACAGTTGTTGATTATCTGTTGTCTGTTCACTAACTTTAGCGTCATTTTAGTGCTTGTTTTGCAAAGCGGCTGCATTTTGTGTTTGTTAAATATATGGGTCAGATTTTTTTTTTAAAGCATCAAAAGTGTAATGCATATTTTACCCTTTTTAACTTTCCTTTTTAAGCAAATAATAATTATCTTTGATTTGTAGCAGTTTTTAACAAAATGATTTGATTACCTATTAAAAGACCATCTTAATAATGGTATAAATAAAAAACAAAAAACTAATTGATAAACATTGTACATCTTAGTGCTTTATAGTGAAGAAGATCAGGGTCAAGTAATGCCCCTAAACTTGCCCCTAAATAATAATCAGGGTCGAGTAATACTAAAAAATGAAACCATCTTGATATTAAAGTCATAATAATGCGAGATTAATTTGTTACATTTTGAGAAAAAAGTGTTGAGAATAAACTCATTATTTTTTGTGAGAGAACTTGTTACATTTTTTTTTTTAAAATAGAGTAAATGCTTTAAATTCAGAGAATAAAGAAGTTACAGTGATTACTGAGAATAAAGTTGTTTATTGAAATTTACATTTTTGTCACAAAAATTTGCTACATTTATTTATTTATTTTTCCTCGCATTACAGCCGGTTATAACTGATAACTAGTTTCAAGGTTTTCTGTGGTTTGGAAAAGTCAAGGTTTTAAAACCGCTACAATTTTCTGTTATACAGTTCCAAAGGTTTTTTTTTGTTTGTTTTGTTTAGTTTTTTATGTATTTTAAATAAATCTGTGTTTTCAATGATAAGTCAATGATTCACAAACAAACCATCGTTATACAATAACTTGCCTAATTACCCCAACCTGCCTAGTTAACCTACTTAACCTAGTTAAGCCTTTAAATGTCACTTTAAGCTGTATAGAAATGTCGTATAGAAAATATCTAGTCAAATATTATTTACTGTCATCATAGCAAAGATAAAATAAATCAGTTATTAGAAATGAGTTATTAAAACTATTTAGATTAGAAATGTGTTGAAAAAAAAATCTCTCCGTTAAACAGAAATTGGGGGAAAATAAACAGGGGGGCTAATAATTCTGACTTGAACTGTGTGTGTGTGTATGTGTGTGATAATTGATAATTTCACACTTTTTGACATTTTTATTTTCACAGTTGGTTTTTTTGTATACTGAATACTGTACTGTAATGAGTACTGTGAACTTAATCCATTTGAGTTAACAAAGCAATTTGAGCACAGTAAAACCCGATAAATGAAGAGAATTCAAACCAACTGAGTACTGTAAAACCCAATAAGTTAAGGCAACTCAAATCATTTGAGGAAACCGATTGCTACAAACCATTTGAGTTAAACTAATCTATATGAGTACTGTGAACTTACTCCACTTTAATTGAAGTAATGAGGTATTAAATTAACTCTTTACCTTCAACACTGAGTTCAAAACTCTTCAAATGAGTAGAATTAAATTTGAGTTAACTACACTCATTTCATTTGATACAGTTGACTGTTGCGTTTTACAGTGTAGTAATCCCAACATTAGAGTAAAACGTTAAAATAAATAAAACTAGTAAAAGAAACAAACAACTAAATTAATAATGAACACAAAAATAAATAAAAGAAGTGAGGGGGCGGAGAGGGTTGGCATTTACCAACCAAGAAATGCAAACTGACCCAGCCGGGAATGGAACCAGTGACCTTCTTGTTATGAGGCGACAGTGCTAACCACAGAGCCACCGTTTTGCCCCAAGACAATCATAAAGTTTAAATTCCATTATCAGAATATGTTCAGTTGTTACAATGTGTTGACAAAACAACGTAAATCAGTTTTGAGGAAATCTACAAAAAAGCTGCCATACAGTTTGAAATTGATGTTGAGATTTTGGTTCCAAAAAACGTTTTCTTTCAAGCTAATTGGTGTCAAATCATGAAACCATGACTATAATTGGTTTTGTTAACTTTCATGGAGTCTAAAGTTGACCCATGAAGTTCTGAGGAAGAGTTGTTTTTATAAAGACAATAAGATTAAATAAAAGAACAGCACTGGAACAACAAGGAATTGAAAGAATTGAGTGGGAGCTTTATGGGAATGTGTGGGAAAACGTGTGGAATCATTATAATGCACAAAGTCTTTGATCCGAGTGGAAAAAGAAGCCGTTTTGCAGTCCCCGAAGACGGAAGGTCAGTGAAATGAAGCCTTAATTGCTGGATAATGGTGCATCTGTCTGGGCACACAGAGGTAAAGGCAGAAAGACATTATTATAGAAGTAACAAATGTGACCAGGCAAGTTTACATGTCACGTACACACACACAGCTCAAAGACTTTTTTTTTTGAGAGACTGTGGTGTCTTTGTTTCTAGAGATCAGAGTAAGGGAGCACACAGGGTGAAAGCTACTGATGCACTGATTAGTGTTTTTAATTCGTTAACAGTATAGTTAAGTTAAAAAGGTTTTAAAATGGCTTTATTTTTCAATAGATTTTATTAAGGCTAGGTAAATAGAGTAAGAGTTCAATATTGTACTGCCTCCAATCAAGTATCAAAAAATGTATTTTCATTCAGTACCAAGTTTTGATACCTAAAATTGATCCATTTCATCAGTGTTAGTTAACCTAGTGTGTATAATGGCAGAGCTGTCAACATACACACATTTGTTACATACACACAAATTATTCAGGAGCAAGTATCGAATTCAGAATGACAATATTGTTATCGTATCAACTTTTTTTTAAAATAGACCCAGCATCAATAACTTTACATTTTTTTTTCTCACATATTGTAGAGGAGCAATTCCATGTAAATGTCAACCTTGCCATAAAACAGGTTAGGTTTTCACCAAAATACAGAATCTGTTTCTAGGTTTTTTTGTGTAAGCAAGTATTTTACAGTGATTTAGAAATCCTCAAAAATGTGTCTGTTTTCAAACTATTTTATTTGATTTATCAAATTTACACAAGTGGCAATTTCACATCCGTCACATCCATAACGGAGAGATGTCACATCCATAATGACACTTTTTGCTCATAAATGCAAAAATTTTTTAATAAAATAAAATCAATCATCTTTGTTCTACAGTGAACAAACTAAATAAACTTGTTTAGTTGTGGTTGTGCAGTTTAATTCACAGAATTTCTACAAAGTATGTTGTATACTGTAAACTTGCAAATGTTTTTTTGGTGACATCCAAATTGTCATAGCATGTTTATTTTCCTCATTTAAAATATAAAAAAGGTTTACAGATAGTTTTTTTTCTGATCCCGTAAATCTGTAGTCAGTTGTTCTGCAACATACAAACAGATGTTTCAATATGATGTTAACATACTTTCTATGTGAATTTATGTTTTGAGATTTTACTGCAAATGTCACATCCATATCGCTGGAATTCCTCACATATAGCAATAAACTTTGGTTTTCTACAACTCTGATTTGCCAATTAATCCTAAACTCTCCATTCTGGAAACATTTTGTTTATATGTAGACAGGATGGCACAGTGGCTCAGTGGTTTGCACTGTCGCCTCACAGCAAGAAGGTCACTGGTTCGAGTCTGGATCAGTTGGCGTTTACTCCTTGTGTTGGCATGTTTCCTTTGGGTGCTCCGGTTTCCCCCACAGTCCAAAGACATGCGCTATAGGTAAATCGAATAAACTGAATTGGCCATAGTGCATGTGTGTGAATGAGTGTGTATGGGTGTTTTCCAGTACTGGGTTGCAGCTGAAGGGCATCCACTGTGTAAAACATATGCCGGATAAGTTGGCGGTTCATTCTCCTGTGGCGACCCCTGATGAATAAAAGAACTAAGCCGAAGGAATATGAATGAAATGAATGAATGTAGGCTGGTGATATATTTTGTTAGCTGATGAGTGATGCACAATGTCATATTTTGTCGTCTGTTTTACAATATATACAAAATCTCTGCTTCATTAGTCATGTTTGCTTTGCCCATTATGCAAATTTAATTAGCAAAAATGTAATCACCAGCAGTGGCAGCAACCTCTGTGCCTTTGAATTGTCCAGATTTGAGTGGTTCTACAAACGCTCTTCCATTTTTTTCCCCCCTCTCATGCACCTGTATTTCCACATGGCAAAGGTGGCAGGTAATTTTAGTCGTTCCTCTGGAGATTCTAATTGATTATCTCCCAGTCTGCTGATGAGCGGCATTTGCATTTAACACGAGCGGTAAAGAGCGCGGCACACTGCACTTCAAAAGCCTGGATGTTCTAATGGAGCCGGGCTGCTGGGTAATTAATCACACCGAGGCATTAAGCACTAATACAACACTAAAACAGCTAGTAAAGATAAAATACTGCAAGACATTCTGCATTCTGCTCCACGAAAATAAAGAATGGGCTGTGACTGCATCTGTCGAGCCAAGCTGAACGTCCAACTTTGTGTTTTTAGCAGCTTTGAAATGATGGATTGCCTCTTGTTAAGCAGCACAGAAGGCGCTGCTTTTAGCGGGAAGCTGAATATTAAATTCATTAAGACGAGATAATCATGCATTGAACTTCAAGTCAAGAACAACAGTCATTTGCTGTTTCACTGGCTTCACACAATATTAGCACAATCCATTTGATGTTGCGAGTAAATAACAACAGGCATTCAATCAATTGTTGAAGATGACAACCAATAGTGTGCTTGGGAAGCTTCTCCACATCCAAACAGAAAGATTAGAATGTTTAAAGGGATAGTTCACCCACAAATGAACTTTCGCTCACTGTTCACCCTCAAATGGTTGCAAGCCAGTGCTTCCCACACATAGACTTTACTTGATCTGAACTAAACTGAACTTCAACTCTGAAAACTGATTGACTGGAATGTCTGTTAAGCTGCTTTGGCACAATCTACATTTGTAATTTGTGTATTGTAAATATTAACATGAATAGAATTGAACTTGGGCAGGTTGCCCAGGTATATTAACAGCCACCCAAATATTTTTAGTAACACTTTTTTTTTTGTGCTGTTATTAACATCCTTTACATTTTTTCGTAGCCACACATTAACCGAACATCCACGATAGATTAAGCAGTGGAAAATCCTCTCGTTTATCCGTTTCGTTGTGTGTGCGTGAGATTTGTCAACACTCCCACAGACAGTCTCAATTGCTCTGCAGACCCACAGAGATGCGCCTTTTTGGGACTTACAAAATTAGTGTAAAAAGGTGTAAAATGTCTGGGATTCAACTTTTGCTTTCGCTTGCTAAAGCTGTCATTATGCCTATTTTGCATTACCTTTTTGCTTAAGCCTGCTTTCGTTTGCTATTACAACTGACTGCGCATGCACAGTTGCGAGAGCGTGAAAAACATTAAATAATATATATATTTTTTTAACTAAACGACTGATTATTATAAACTCGGAGAGGACGAAATGACTGGTCTAAACTGGCTGCAAATGTACACCCATTAGTAATGGTTAATCAATGCATTTGCTTTACTTAATCTACACATGATAATCTTGTAATTATGATCATTTTAAGAGGTATTGCCTGTTTTTATTCCTTTTTCAGCCATTTATTTCTCATTTGCTGATTATTTTATTACTTTGATGATGTTTGTATGTTACATAGGCTATTTTATGATATGTGTAACGCTTTGCAGTGCTTTGTTCAATTTACACTGTCAAAATTAGAGGCAGTCGAGGGAGGAGATTAAGGCACGCTGAAAGGCACGTAGAAACGGTGGATGGGGAGGATGGCCTTAAAGGCGCAGTACAACAAAACCTGTACCTGATGCTAAAAGGTATAAAATAGAATCTTATAAGAGGTATAATAAAAAGTCTGATGGGTGTTTTGAGCTGAAACTTTACAGACACATTCTGGAGACACAAAAGACTTGTATTAAATCTGAAAAAAGCGGTATCCTAGGTTCCCTTTAAAGGTGCAGTAGATGATTGTGTTCAGAAACATTTTTTGTTGTGCTGGTTGAAAGTCTCTTCACATTCCAATAGTAATGATTAAAGTAAATGATCTAAATGTGTTTATATTTATTTTTATATTCTGGGTAAGACATAAGACTAAAAAAAGGTTTATCCAATTAAAATTTGCCAGGCCGACAATTCCCATAATTCTGATTTGTAGCCCAAACTGTCTGTCAGCAAATGTAGATTTGAGCATCTGCAGCCGTTCACACGCATCTGTCACATGAGAGAGAGCGGTAAAAACAAATGCTAAATCAGGACATCATGGCTGAAGTATTTCTTTCAGACAGGTAATGTTATGTTTGAAAACTATTATAGGCCCGCAAAGCTGATGAAGATTGTGTTGTAACAAATGGGTTATATGCATGGAAGTGTTGTTCAGCTATCGAAATCTCCAGTGAAAGATTGATGTGACCATTTTCAGTTTTATAAGGGACCTTTTACACCCTCGATAATGTAGACTTTAATTTAGTTTAACAACAAAACATCAGAAAATAGCGCTATTCTGCCTAGCCTGCTTTATGAGTAAACGATGAGTAAACGATGAGTAAACGGTGTTTTGGGAGTTCACAATGTAAAATAAGCTGTTTTTATCATTTATTAATAAGTGTATTATTAGGCTCTTCGTAGGCTATATTTGTAAATACAGTAACGTAAAAGCATTTTTAATGTTTAAGATTTATTTAGTCTGCTGCAGAAAAAAATGACTGTTTTCATTATGACCGAATGTGTGTTTATTAAGCTATTAACATTATACTAATTTTGAGAGACCTTATGTGATTGACTGCCAGCATAACAATGTGGATGATGTACCTTTAGCTAGGCAGTTGAAAATCTTTCATTTGTCTTTCTACAGTTAATGCACTATTGAAAGATGCTTAACCAGATTGTTTGCGTTTCCGCTTATACAAGAAAACAACTTGTTGCGTCTGTTGTAGCAGTCATTGTCGGTGTCCACTCGGGAAATACAACCCATTTGGTTCTCTCCGCCACTCCGCAAGCTTACAAGCTGTGTGTGCGCGAGTCTGTGTCGCAAGCTATGTTTGTGTGCTTAACGCAAGCCTCCGCTGAGTGCGCACGCAGCCGAGAACCGTGAAGGCTTTTATACTTGACACGCTCGCAATTGTACTATAGACCCTTTTCACATGTCACGTGGTGTCCGGTTTCACTCCATGCAGTGTATCGTTACTTCCGCCTACACAGATATTGCCATAAAGAACTCACCCATTCAGCTGTATATTTACTACAAATATGGTTAAACTGTGACTACGGCTGTTTTTTGTTGTCTGCATTCAAGGTGATACATCTGACAAAAAAAAAAAAACCTCACAGATCATCCAGATTTCTGCTTGAACTAAGAAAATGGGACTTTAAACAGTCTATTGCTTTGTGTTGCAGTCTTTACTGCAGATGGAGTTGGTATGTACTTGTCAGTATTATACAGTATTTGTCAAATAACGATTTTAGAAGTTTACACGGGTGCTGAGAATTTTTTTATGTCAGATTTATTTATTTATTTATTTATTTATTTATTTATTTATTTATTTATTTATTTATTTATTTATTGTGTCCTGAAGAATAAGTAATAAATAAAACTGTGGGTGTTTTACTGTGGTTGTTTACAGTGAACAGCTGATTCACAAACACATTCATGTTATTCACATTCTACTACACATTCTCAACATTCACATTCAGTTCTCTGACATTTTTTTTCTATATAGGTATTTTATTCATGAACATAAAACATTTGTCTATTTAATATTCAAATTAAATAAAATAGAATAACAATGTTGTATGTGACTCTTACTAACCAAACAAAATCATTATAAAAATTTACAATTGCAAAATTAACACCAAAAAGACAACATTTGAATTAAGTATTATTAGATTATGAATTTATTTGTAACATTATTAATTCAAAGGTAGTACAGATACCAAATTAAATCCAGCCAAAAGCTGGCAGACACTGTCTTAATTCATTCAAATGGAGAAACTGAACAAAACATTAATGGATCAATAAATATTAAATGATGAAGCTGATTGCATTTATAAGCGTACTTAGCAGGTAAAATAAGATTTAATAAAGAATTGTACTACATTTACATATAACAGATAATATAAATTTATATTCAGAGAGCATTAAAGTTAAAACAAATCCATTATTGAGGAAATAAATTAAATTAATAAGTGAAAAGGTTGCAAACATGCTTTCCTTGATTAATCAATAGTTTATTCCTGTTCTTAAAAACTTAAATCATTTTCAAACTCAGAAAGCAGTTTAGTATTGAAAGAGAAACATTTGGACACATGCATAATACCAGTAATGATCTTAAATCAGATCGTGCAATGTTAATATTTTTATTAGTAAATTTTCCAGAGAAGTCTCCCATTCATTCAAAGGTAAACCGGAATTAAAAATACACCGCGTTGCCGATAGGGTGAAGTGACGTCATGTGAAAAGGGTCTATTGGGCAAAAACACGAGCATTTCTCATGTGAGATTGCCAACTATGCAGACGAATATCAAATATCGCAAACTATAAAAGGTAGGTCAGTTAAATTAGCAATAATAATTCTCCAGTACCGATAGCAGAACCGTTAACGATACTTCGGTCTTTTATAATTTAGTACCAATAAAGTGTCGATATCCATCCCTAGATATAAAACAGTTCTTTGTTCAGAATTGTAGTATTATAAAGTACAATAAAGTTTTATAACTGGTGAATGATATGATCTAGTGGGTCTCTGTCATCTTTATTGTGCGCGTTCGTGATTTCAGGTATTATGCTTACCGGTTAGCATTTTGGCAGATCACATACTGCACCTTTAAATTGTAATCCGCTATTGGTGCCGCTGTTGCATTTGTTTTTCTTAGATTTATTTTTTTGTACTGTTGAATATTTTCCCATCCTCATTTTTTAAGGCATTGCCTGGAAAACGCCCTGTGCTTGACATTTCATTTTTTTTTTTGTTGTCATGCACAGATGCTGAGCTGAAGAATCAGCCTCCCAACAGGCACGAATTGCTTTCATGAGTCTTATCAGATCTGACGTTCTCAAGAATTGTTTTGACAAGAAGTGCATCTCCAGCTCTGTTTCTCCTCTTTCTTCCACAAACGCACTCGTCGAGTGTCTTTCTTGAGAAGAAAGCATGATTCTGTCAAGCGGTGTATTCGAACAACTAAGCTAAAAGGCCGGTGTCTCTACTTTAGTGCACTTGGGTCTTTGTAAATTCATGGAATGGGAGGTGAGGAACTGTTTTGGCTTTAAGACTCACGCAAACCTTTTTTTTTCTTACTCTCGGTACGTTCAAAATCTGTTTACTATTTTTACATTTTGGGACAGTTTGGAACAAAAGAGTCATTATTTTACAAAACATTTTTAATACTACTATTCTTAATTTTTAGTTACACATAAAATATATATTTAATAAAAAATATCTGTAATTATTTATTGGTAAACATATTAAACTGTCATACAAATTAATGTAACCTACATATTTGCTTTTCTAGCTAAACAAGCAGTAATTTTTCATAAATGTTAATGTTAAATGGTTGTCAGTAACTGTACATAATCATTTTTATCAATATTTACATTCCTATGTTATTTATGGGGAGCTTTTACAGATGCTCCTTATACCCTTATATCCTTATGTTTTTATTTTGTATTTATTTATTTATTATTCATTTATTTCATTTATTTTATTAACATTTATTATTTTTTATTTCATTTTGTTTTTTAATATTTATTTTAACCTTATTTTAAGTATTTTTTAAATTTATTTATTATTTACTTTTTATTATTTATTTATTTTTTAGTTTATTTTTTCTTTATTTTATTTATTTATTCATTCATTCATTAATTCATTTTTTTTCTTTTCGGCTTAGTCCCTTTATTAATCAGGCGCCGCCACAGCGGAAGGAATCACCATTATTTTTAATTAATTTATTTTTAATTTATTTTTAATTTCTTGATTTATTTGTTTTTAATTTGATTCATTTTTTGATTGTTGAGAGTCTTACTAGGGCTGGCCAATATGGACATAAATTCATATCCTGGATTATTTTGACTAAGCTATGATATATATCTTATATCCCGCTATTGTCTTGTGTGCAATGTTCAGTTAAGGAAATTTATACATATTAGGTACCCAGTAAATTGTATTTTATTAATGTCTAACCCTATACCTCAAAACCTAACCTTTCTGTGAGGCAACCTAAACCTAACCCTAAAGTAAAAACTGTAATTAATGTTGTACTTTAATTGTATTTTTGTAGTAAAAAAAAAAAGGGGGGGGGGGGTGCATATTTTCCTCAATTCTAATCTTTTTCAGCAATTTTAAAGGTGCTGTATGTACATTTTTGACTCTTCTAACGCATAAAAATACCATAATCTGTTAACAGATATTTAAGAAACATGCTTAGTGAATATTTTTGTTCAACAATGCTGAAGTCAGATATTCTGCTTTGAAAATGTGCATTACGTGCCAAAACATCTTTCTTTGTTTTGGTCATTTAACCCAATGCCAGTTTAGTCAATTATATTTCAGGATCCCAGGTTGCCTTTCTGCCTTTTGATTTATTCAGTCATGAAGGCTCACAAAGTGTGCATCTGTGACCAAAATGCAATCTCAGATGGACAGTAGCAGACTCCAAAATGAGACACAGATTCAGAGTTCCACATGAGGTGGTTATTAATTAGCAAATAATACCAATATTAGAAACAATAAGCAATTAGGCTGTTTGCACCAGACAAAACATGACAGAAATTTAAATACAGCCATTCAGAAGCACAGAATAGTGCACTCGCTGCACTCTATCGAAATGGTAAGGTATATAATCTAAATAATACATTAAACTTCTTTAACATTGTTAAATGTAGATGCTGAATCAATGATATGTGTTGGTTTTGAGTCACAGTTCTAGAGTTCAATTTCAAACGGTTTATTTTATTTTCAAGATCTGAGGTGAACTATCTGCTGCTGCTTTCAGTAGTATGGCAATAAATGTCATGTAAAATGGCATTCAAACTCACATTATTAGCATTTAACACTGAATAAAGCACATGAGGTGTACCATTGTTTCTAAAATATAAATTTCAGGTGTTGGTTAGGACAAAAACTCCTTTTAATATGGAAATTATTTCTTACACTGTTTTAATCAGCCTTTAGGCTTGATGCACGCTCCTGATAATGTTGTCAATCTGGCAACCTGCGCTTGTGAGTGTTTTGAACCAGGAGTACCTGGTTCAACCGCTGGGTGTCAAACTTGCATACAACACCTTTTAAAGAGAACAGTGTTTAAAAAAAGCTTTTTTGTCTTTATTAGGCGACATTTTTGAATGTGTTTGATTAATTCATTATATCTACAAAAATATGGTTATTATGACTATTAGGCCTTCCATAAGTATAACTTTTGTGCTGGCCAGTAATTGGGAAACAGACAATTGATTACTGACTCCTTTTTTTCACGTTACTCAGCGTATGCCCAATTTTTTTTTTTTTTACTATGACACAATTAAATATCCTGTTATGCCTTTTTAAAAAGCTGATTATTATAATTAAAGTATACAAATATTGCTCTCAAAATTTTACTTGAAATGTGTTATATCAAACACATTCAAAATGTGACTATTTAAATTGTCACATTTATCAAATAATTGTAATTATCTCCATTAATCAAGTCACAACAGGCCTACTGTTTATAATTAAGTGCAAATAATAAACAAAATAAAAAAAAACATTGCTATTGTTTTCAAAATTAATAAGAGTGATATTTAACAGTAAATTACAAAAATAGGCATCTTAATGTCTTCATTTTATAATGGTAAATCATTAAGTCTTTATTTTGATGGGTTGCCTTAGTATGACAGTATATACAGAAGGATGTCACTTTTCATTAAGAAAGTGCATTTAACACAATATGTCACGCTATGTTTTTGAGTCTATCGAGACTCTTATTTTAAATTCTTTTACAGTCAGTTGCACTTCATCTGGTTGTTTTTTGCAGTGTAAATGCCCTCTAAACCTGTCATGAGTGTTAATCGCTGGCCTAGAATGAAAGTCAGAGTGTGCTGCAGATTTTCTACCTTTGAGGAGAGACACTGATGGAGTCACTGGAGATTTCTATGAGCTGTATGTTCAATGTGGTATATATTTAAAGAGATAGCCCTAGGTTAGATCTGTATATTAAGCATGCTGCGTCTCTTGTGCTGCATATTTAAGAGATGATGTAACTGAAATGGATGCAAAAGTGGACTCAGTGGAAGAGAAGTAAAAACAAGATAAAATGCAAGCTTTCAATTATATTAATAGCTTGATGGAATGGAGATAAACACAGAAGAGGTTCTGTCAATCACTCAACTTTTGAACTGCTAATAGGTTCCAAATGGAACCTTTATAAGGTGCATTTAGAGGCTTGTAGGGCTGCTTTGTTAAAATGAGAAACATAAATTATTATTCATTAGAGCCTGAAGTATATTTATTCATTTATTTATTTTTAGCCTGGAGAACACTTTTGATAAAAATGCCAGAAAGTATCTTGATTTGGCTTTGCATTAAAGTTAGCTCACCGGCCTGAGGTCAGCGTGTGGAAATATCTGGCCAGTGGTGCATTGCTTCTGAATTTTTTACATTAATTGAGCTTTTATATTCAGTGTTTATGCCTTAAACTTGTTTGCAAACTAGGGCTGTGCAATTAATCGAAAATCTGGTTTCGATTTCGATTTTTGTCTTCTAACGATTATGATAAACCATTTATCGAGATACACATTGTGTTACACATTTGTTGCTCTGCAAAGCTTAGTTCTATATGAAAATTACTTTAGTCGCATTAAGGTAATCAAAATTTTCTGTTTACATGGTAAACTCTTAATCAGAGTATTGTTTTAATCATATTAAAATCATATTAAAGTATTGTTGCCCATGTAAACATGCAATGTTTGACACACCGTCAGGGCTCTGTAAACTTGGCATTGAGAAGCAGCATTTTCTGTATGTACGTACATCAAAAGCAAGTATGAAAATGCTGTTTGGAGCTTATGTAGGCCTACAGTTCATAATTGATGTTTAACTGAATAAACAGTTAGTAAACACAAGTACATCTTATTGAACATCATTTTTTTTCATCACCAATTATCATAGTAGAACAGTTTCTCAAGCAGTTTGTGATGCATTTTGGAAATAGGCGATATATATATATATATATATATATATATATATATATATATATATATATATATATATATATATATATATATATATATATATATATATATATATATATATATATATATATATATATATATATATATATATATATATATATATATATATATATATATATATATATATTTTTTTTTTTTTTTTTTTTTTTTTTTGCCATATCGCCCGGCCCTAAACATTGTGTATGAAATGCGCTATATAAATAAACTTGTGGTGGATAAAGACAGCAAAGGCCCCATCTGATTGGTCAGATGTGGATAAAGAACCTATATAAAATTAGAAATTATACACTCCCTGACAAAAGTCTTGTGGTTGATCCCAGTTGTAAGAGCAACAAATAATAACTTGACTTCTGGTTTATCATTTGGAAAAGTGGCAGAAGGTACATTTTTCCGATGAATCATCTGGTGAACTGCATCCCAATCATCACAAATTCATCGCAAATTCATCAGCAGGATAGCACTCCTTCTCATACTTCAGCCTCCACATCAAAGTTCCTGAAAGCAAAGCAGGTCAAGGTGATCCAGGATTGGCCAGCCCAGTCACCAGACATGAACAATATGAACTCTGGGAGTCAAGTTATTATTCGTTATTCCTAAAACTTGGATACTGTTGTCAGGTAGTGTATATGTTTATGAAGTTACCTGAATCAGATTCAATTAGATCAGAAATATACCTATTTACCTGTTTATTTGAGTACTTTTATTAAATGAAATAATGATTACAAAAGAAATTGCTAATTTTTTCCTAAGAGGAAATTTATTAGAATAAAAATTGTTAACGAACTACTCCTCAACAATATTGCATATGCCATTTTCCCAGTATTGTGCAGCATATATAATTGGTAAGTTTCCCAATTAAAAAACATTAAGATTAAAAAACAAGTATAGATTTAGTGGTACTTTGAACATGTTGTCATTACCATTCGGAAATAAAAATGGTGCCATTTGTGTTAAATTGGTGCTGGATTTTGATTAGTGAATGTTTTTTTTTTCCCCACTGGTTCATTCTCATCCTCATCCCTAATTAAAACCTCACAGGTTACAGAACATCATGTGCGAAACGAGCCTCTTGATTTCCCACTCCAGTGCCTCTTGTGAGCGGTTTGTGACTGGACTGCGGCCTCAGTCAGAAGCATCAATAATTGATGATGCAGAAGTGTTTTGCTCTTGTTCGAGAGATTGCCACCGTACTCGCACTGACCTGCTGAACCGCTCCGTGGCACATCTCTCAGCGAGAGCTCTGTTTAAGCGCGCGGATATCTGTCATGCTTTTAATCTGGGCCCCAGCAGGTACCGTCTCCTTCTCCTCCGTCTCTCTCTCATGCCGCCGCAGATGACAATCTGACAAATTTTAAATGAGACGTTCTTTGAAATGAGCACGCTCTCCGAGGAGCCAGGTCTATAGCAATCTCTCCTGCTCCTCCTCCTCCTCCTCTTCTAGATCTACAACTCCATCACGCGCTGCAGGAGAGCAAATATGAATGGACAGATTCAGGTTGTGTTCAACAGCACTTCAGGGTTAAATGCAACAATTTGTGCAGTGCCATGCTGATGCACTAATGCGGGAAAAATCGCTTTAGAGTTTTTCCTTTGTCCGTGATCTTGTGTTTCGAATCAAATGAAGGAGAAAACAAGCTTTATACTCACTTTGAAGGCTCCTGGGGGCCTGAGCGAATTGCCTCACCTGGACTCTTCAGTGGTGGGGAGGATTTAGAGGTGGAATTTTTGAGTAATTTGCTGTGAAAGTCTGGTCGGTTGTTTGACAAAGAGAACAGAGGGCGTTTGGTAACACACTGAATATCACATTACCAAGTGGACAGTGTGTTTGTATAATGTATAAAGCACTGGAGGTTTAATTAGGTGGAAATTATATCTTGTAATGAGTAGCCTAATTTTCAGGTTAGGGTTACAGTTAGGAAAGACTGTCTGTCTGTCTATCTGTCTATCTAGCATTATTTCTATCTATTGTTCCATCAATCTATAAATAGGAATAGCTGTCTGTCTGTCCTTATATCTATCATTGTATATCTGTCGTTATATCTACCTATATGTCTATATGTCAATAATATATCTATCTGTCTGTCTCTTTATCTATCGTACTATTTATTTATCCCTCTATCTATCGTTTAATCATTCTATCTATCATTCTATCTATACAGTATATTGTTATATATCATTATATCGTTCTATCATTTTATCATTCTACCGGTATATATGGTATATCATTAAATCTACAGGGTATCATATTTGTCTATTGTTAAATATATCTATCAATCTTTCTATTGTTCATTCTATATATCGTTTGTTCTATCTATCCATCCGTCCATCTGTCCGTCCGTCATTTGTTTGTTCTATCGTTCATTTGTTCTATCTTACGTTCATTCATTCTATCTATCGCTTGCTTGTTCTATCTATCGCTTGCTTGCTTGTTCTATCTGTCTGTCTGTCTGTCTGTCTGTCTATCTATCTATCTATCTATCTATCTATCTATCTATCTATCTATCTATCTATCTATCTATCTATCTATCTATCTATCTATCTATCTATCTATCTATCTATCTATCTATCTATCTATCTATCTATCTATCTATCTATCATTTGTTTGTTCTATCTATCTCTTGCTCACTTGATCCATCCATCCATCCATCCATCCATCCATCCATCCATCCATCCATCCATCCATCCATCCATCCATCCATCCATCCATCCATCCATCCATCCATCCATCCATCCATCCATCCATCCATCCATCCATCCATCATTTGTTCATTCTATCCTTCGTTCTATCTATCACTCACTCGTTTGTTCTATCTATTGCTCGCTTGTTCTACCTATCGCTCATTTGTTCTATCGCTCGCTCATTCATTTGTTCTATTGTTTTTGTTTTTGTTTGTTCCATCTATCGTTCATTCTATCGTTTGTTCCCTCGTTCTATCATTTGTTCTGTTCTATCCATCTATCATTATATATATATAATATATCATTCTATATATTGTTATTTATATCTATATAAATATATTTATATTGTTATATATCAGTCTTTACATCTATCTATTGTTCTATTTTCTATATTTAATGGTCTATGCATCCGTTCTATCCCTTTTATAAATATTCTATTTATCATTCTTTCTATTATTGGGTCGATTGTCCTATCTGGCTAACATTCTATTCTTCTATCGTTCTCTATTACATTTATATCTACCATTTTGTCTGTCAATTGTTTTTATTAATCATTCTATTGGCCTTCTGTTGTGCCATTTTATGTCTAATTGTAGCTCCTTTGTTTCTGTTCATCTGTTCATTTCTTCATTTTACAAAGTTCATATTTTTCTCTCTTGTTTTTACTTTGTCTATCATTTTGCTCCGCCTAGACAAGCCAAGCTTATTTTTATAGAACATTTCATAAATGTGTTATAATAAATAATAATGTTTGTTTTGATATATTTATATATTTTGATACATTTTCTATGTGATTTTTATTTTTATTTTTAGTATTTAGTTTTAGCAGATGTCGTCTTGCTGTTCACCTGCAGCTCTGATCTCTGCACTTCACATCATGATCTAAAAATGATGTGGCAGTTTGTTCATGCAAAAAATTAATTATTCAGTGAAAGACGGTGTACAGTGTGAGTCAAATACAGAAGGTCGACAGAGACATGAATATGATGATTAAATGAATTAATCACATATTAACCAAACAAAGATTTTTATGTAGTAACAAAAACATCACTACATTCAGTCATAATCTTTATAAATGATTGCTTTATTTGTTCATTAAGTACAGGATTTTCAATTAGAAATTGATCTGAGAATAATTTTGTTCACTTTTACAGTTTTTCTTAGTTGCTTTGATGCATTTCTCAGATTATAAATTTGCAAAAAAAGTAAGTGCATTTCTCAAAACAATGCATACAAATAGCAAAACACCATGGATTACCTGCAAAAGCCAGTCACTTGCCTAAAATCCTTATACTGTAAAAAAAATTCTTGCTGCCTTAAATTTATTTGTTGAATGAAAAACTTTTCCAGTCAACTTGCATCAATCAAACTGACTAAAATATTAAGTTAAAGTTGGTATAACTCAAAAAATGAGCTGAAACCTGATTAACCTAATAAAATAAGTAAAAGCAACATTTTTACAGTGAAGTTCATCTCTTAAAATATGTGTCAATGAACATGTCAGTGCCATTAGATTGACAAGTCCTTGTGTCATTGTGTACAGATAAGCCAGTCAAATTGCTTAGTCACATTATCAATAAAATGGTGTACTCCTGAGTGATGTTCTGATGTAGAGCTACAATTTTGATCAAAATTTAGACTTTGTAGCTGTCTGTCGCTCTGGGTGGCAAATGAAACCATGTTGTTCCCACCTTGAGGTTGCTTAGGTAACGTTTATGGTGATATTCACAGAGAGCGGATGAGTTAGGTTTACCTGAAAGTAAACCATGTTCAAAGAAAACAATAAGTATAAATTGAGTCAGTACATAAAATGCCTAATTAAAAAGATGATCAGGAAAAAAGTTTGTACTCTTGTCATTACAGCTATTTATCTGCTCCAAACACAAATCTGTGAAGGTCTACAGTACGGACAATAGGAGAGAGAATCACACAAGGTCTACTGATACTCCCATTGTCTGTCAATCAAGAAAGTCACTCTTCATTTGCATAAAATTGAAGGATCCTCATTTATTAGGGGTCGCCACAGCGGAATGAACCGCCAACTTTTCCAGTATATGTTTTACGCTGCGGATGCCCTTCCAGCTGCAACCCAGTAATGGGAAACACCCATACACACTCATTCACAGACGCACTCATACACTATGGCCAATTTAGGTTATTATCTCTTATAGCGCATGTCTTTGGACTGTGGGGGAAACCGGAGCACCTGAAACCCATGCGAACAGGAAAAAAACATGCAAACTCCACATAGAAATGCCAACTGACCTAGCTGGGACTTGAACCAGTGACCTTCTTGCTGTGAGGTGACAGTTCTAACCACTGAGCCACCGTGCCGCCCACATTTCCAACTTGTTCAAAGAAATAAGAAACTTCTTTTTTGATGTGCACAAGTGACACATTGATGTTTGAGAATTTCAGTTCTTTTTTGAGAAATGCACCAAAGCGACTGAGAAAAACTAACAGGTGCAGTGCTTCAGGGGTGTTGCTACATAATGCTAAAGATATGAGTGAGACTCCTGTCAATGGTAATAAGTGGCTCAAGTTATCTAGAGAGATTGAGTGATAGATGTGATGGATGGTATTTGTCTGCGACCTGACTCCCCCTGTTAGATCAATACTGCCTGTGTGGATCTGGCTGGATGCCATGTTAGAAAATACGGACATCACCACTTATTTTGAGCTAAAAATATATCGGCCTACAGGACCACCAGGGCTGCACAATACTGTAAAAATCTGACATTGCAATATTTTGCTTTGCTGTGATAAATATTGAAGTATGAATATAATTTCACCAGATGATTTGAATAGCTCTATTTGGAAATATTTATTTAATTTAGATCGACTGTGGTAATCGAGTCTTTTTCTATGCAGGTCATCTGCATAAAATATAATAAATTACAAGCATAGCTTACAGAGCAAAAATAAAAGGTAAATATACAGGGTTTTATGATATTCTGGGGAGTCTAAAGGGGGTCACACACCAGAAGTGCCGCTCGGCGACACGCAGCGGCCCGATGTGCAGCAGCCCGCCACACAACGCCATGCATTTTTAGAATTCTAAACATAGTTTCTATCAGGGTACACACAATGGCGCCGCAAGTCAGCGGCTGTCTGCGGCACCCAGCCACGACTCAGGACACTGTTCATATTTCTGCCGTGCCACAGAGCACCATCTGATTAGTTTCATTTTAAATAACATGCAAATGTGCACGTCTGGTGTGCGATTGCTGTCATGTGCGCGCCGTGTCATGGAGCCGAGCGACGCATCTGGTGTGCGACGCCCCTAACCTTATTCAAATACAAAAATGAAACAATCAAACAGAAAAAAAACATAGTCATCTTTGTATAACACTACGGCCAATTTAGTTCATCCAATTTACCTGTACCGCATGTCTTTGGACTGTGGGGGAAGCCGGAGCACCCGGAGGAAAACCATGCTAACAAGGGAAAAAACTCCACACCAAAATGCCATCTGGCCCAGCTGGGACTCAAACCAGCAACCTTGTTGTTGTGAGGAAACAGTGCCAAACACTGAGGCACCGTGCCACCCATATAAATTAAAACTGATGTAGAACATTCTTTATATATATGATACAAACATAATTACTTCATGTTGATATTCTGAACAAATTTTCATCCCAGGTACATTTTACTAAATTTAAGCCACATCTATCTTATTTACTGCTAATAATGCTGTACATAGTCATTCATAAATGACAATAAAAGAATAGTTCCTGATGGTTTAATTCTCAATTTTGCATATTAGTTTTTACAGTTTTATGCAATTAACACATTTTTCTCAACCTGTTTTTGATATTTTTTAAAAGGTCTCACCTCATACACTATTATTTTTTAATTATTGAATCTTTCTTGTGGACATTTATAAAATTTGGACTTTACAGTGCAAGTTAAATCAAAATTTTGAGAAAAATCTGTCTTTATAAATATGCACATCTGAATGAAAGGCATTTTCCCATTCCGGTGCTTGTTAACGGATACCCATCACTTATTAATGATAACCTACACAATTAATAGTTGATTAATATTTGAGTTGGTAATATGGTGCAATAATTTATAAAATGTGCTCGAACAGAATATTGACTTGCCTAATAATTTTTCATTACAATTTTTTAATTATATTTTTGTCTTGCATTCTGTATGTATTTTAGTCAGATATTTACAAAATGTTATCTTTTTGTGATAAAATACAATATGGTTCCCTTTACAGTATCTGCCTTTATTTATATTAGGGATGCAATTATTAACTGATCTCACTATTAACCATGTTTTATTTCATCACAGTTAATTAATCATAAAGGCTTTAACAACACCGAGTTTCTGCACGGAACAAAACTGCTGCAACTAAACAAAGTTATGCCGAATGTGCGCTAGTTTCAAGAGTTCACACTTAGCTGATGATTGATTATAAAGTGTTTGGCATGCTGTCCACAGAGAGAACCCTGAGCTCATGAGATCCTCAAGCCCAGGCCTCCCTCCCGTTCTCAGGGTGAGAGGGAAGTTTGAGCTCAGGTAGATCTCTAGAACACCCCTGCTGTTTGTAGTTAATGAACAATTATGGATTGCTATGAAGAGATAACTACTTACTAGGAGCATGTCTATGGTGCCGATTTGCATTAGTCAATTAACTTAAGTCGCATATAAAAAAAAAAAAAATGGGGGAAACCCATGCGAGCATGTGGAGAACATGTAAACTTTGTACAGAAACGTCGGCTGGCTTGGTAAGGACAAGAACCAGTGACGTTCTTGCTGTGAGGCAACAGTGCTAACCACTGGGCCGCCGTGCCATGCATCTAGGAAAGGAGGAGGAGTAGGGGTGGAAGGGGTAATTCTTCAAAACGAAGATGACTGTGGTATGGAACTTAGGTTATTTATGGTGACTTAGGAATGGTCTGATTGGTGAATCATGTGTTAGTGTTAATGTGGAACCCGCAGTGATCAGTCATAAGCATGTGATCCTCTCGAAATGAGTTTTTAAAATAAACTTCATCTAAAGTTCCGAGCTTGTACGCTGAGGCTAATACACACACATGCTAGATTAACTGTGGCAGAGGCTATTACCTAAGTGCCATTCACATGCCGCATCTTTTGCATGCGCAGGTCTGTCATTTCCAATGGAGGTGTGCGGCTTTCGCTTGCATATTGAAAGCGGTGTGACACCATCGCACTTTCCAGGCGCACTTTGTATGGAATATACACATTTCTACTCCAAAGAGAAAAACAAAAACAAAATAAAAATACCAAATTTTGTAATCTAGTTGATCAAAAGTACCTTTCAGACAGAGGTTCAGCAGCTTTTGACTACATTTAATCTCTTTAAAAGGGAAATATTTAGCTTAAGTGTAGCTTAGATTTATATTTGACAAATGCAAATTTTAAATATTTATTTATTGTTCTGACATTTATTTTCAATGTAAAATTATTACTTAAGTTTAAATGCCAAAAACTTTTTTCACTTTACTTTAAGTCCAAAGAGAAATGGATTAAATGTTTGTTTTTAATATTATTTTGTGCTGCATTATTTGGTTACTGAGCAGCAATAAATAACACTTTAAAATATAAGGAGTTTTCATGTGATTTACTAAATTAGTAGTATTTTAAAATGATTGAATGTATGATAACCCTGAAACTTTGATTGATTGATTTATTTTTTCTCTCCTCAGATGATAATCGTACAACCAAAATATATTATCATTGCATCCCTAATCGTTTTTTTATACAGCTTGTAGAAATGGCAAAACATAGAAATCCTATTTATTTAAAAATTACCTTATTTTTTCCTCAATGGCAGGGGCGTCATGCCCCAGTAAAAATCCAGTAAATGCTTTGAGATGCAATTTACTTTATATGCAAGTGTATTTATTAAGAGTAGTATTCCTAGAATAAAGACGTTATTCTCTATGTGCATCCAAACCAACGCTGGTGAAAGCAATGTCGTTTAATCAAAAAGCAAACTGAGCATGTGCGCAAAAAAAAAAAACCCATACCTGCACACATCACACACTGCACCTGCTTGACGCTGACTCGCTGCTTTGCCCAGTTGTGAACATGCACGCTGAAAAAATAGCCGTCCTGCTTACGTGCCACTCATGCATTGCGAAGCCGGCATAACAGTCTTTTATGCGGAGGTGTCGGCACGCAGTGAGTTTTGCAAGTCGACCAAACAAAGTTTAAATAATATAATATGATGGTTATCTTTAGACCAAGCATGCCTCCTGAAAGATTTTTTGTATGAAGCAAAAAAAGGGTTGATCAGTCAGGGAGGTAAGACTTAATAAACCTAATTCTCGGCCATGAGTCGGGTCTAAGACAACACACAACAGATAATTTTATAATTTATCGTGATAATTATCGATATCGACTGATATGATATGATATTTTTTGGCACATCACCCAGCCCTATGAGTACAAAATTGCTGTTATTATTTTATTTTTGCTGAACTATCCACACTACATATAGAAACCTCATGTTTGTTTGGATTATTGCTTTTCTCATCCCTTCAGAAAATGTCCTTCATGGTCCTTTTAATGGCCAGGAAAAGCCAGCTAATGTATTTAGAGCAGATTCCACTGCTAATCCTTATGAGAAGCCATTAAGAAGCTTCATTCAAATAATCAGTGATAAATGACTCGCTGGTAAATTGTTTTGCCGAGGTGAAGCTGTGTAAACAGCGTTTGGGTACACAAATGCACCAGCAAGCGTGTCTCTCGCACAAACAATCTCGTAATTAAACAACGTTAACATCACGCTGCTGGCAAAACACGCTGATCCGCATTCAAAAGGGGAGCGAGCGAATCTGGAATAACTGATCAAAGAGCGCTGGCGTGCAGGAGACACAGGCTCGCATCACGCACACGTTCAATTTTTGATAGCGCGCAGATAGTTACACGAGCTTTTGAATGGAATGATTCCCTTGGCTGTGGCATAATGGTGTCTGAAGAATATCCTGTGTGACGTTTAGCCTCAGAAGCGCAAGCGGCCCAGAGCGGAGCCGACACTACCTGACAGGCCTCACATCTGTGGCTCGGAGTTTGATGTGTACTGTGAGGTTGTTCAACTTAAATTGGTAGAAACGTACAGTTGTGTGTTCTGACTTTTTCTGAACTTGGCAATACAAATACATTTGGAAAGTGTTGTCAAAAAACACTTTATTTATGGCTGATTTTGTAGCAGATTAACTTTTTGGTCATTTGTGTATTTGAGTCTTGTCTATAGTCACATTTCTTTTGTTTTTAGGCTTATAACATCTGGCAAAGGGACTACCAATGAAAACTAGCCTTTGGGATAATGTGTGTACATTGTTGATTAATGTACATCGTCCTTAAGTTGTGAAATCAATCAATTAAATTGTTGAAGAGCGTTATTAGTAATAGCAGGACTTGGTGCATGTATCAAATAATGTTTTATTGAAAAATATGACACATTAGGCTTAACTGTGTGGTTTTGGCAATATGTGTTAAATGTTATAGGCTATAGGGCAGCACGGTGGCTCAGTGGTTAGCCCTGTCACCTCACAGCAAGAAGGTTGCTGGTTCAAGAATTGTTAGCCCTGGGTAGGTCAGTTGGAGTTTACATGTTCTCTCCGTGTTCGCTTGGGTTTCCTCTGGGTGCTCCAGTTTGCCCCACAGTCCAAAGACATGCGCAAACATTGATTAAATTGCTAAATTGAATGAGCTAAATTTGCTGTAGTGTGTGTGTGTGTGTGTGTGTGAGTGAATGTATGGATGTTTCCCAGTACTGGGTTGCAGCTGGAAGGGCATCCGCTGCGTAAAACATATGCTTGATAAGTTGGTGATTCATTCTGCTGTGGCAAACCCTGATGAATAAAGGGACTAAGCGAAAGGAAAATGAATGAATGTTAGGCTATATGCATACTGTAAAGATTATTAGAAGAAATGCATGTTTTTATGCGAAATAGCCATCTCTTTTGATGAATAACAGTTTTAATAATCAGCAATGACCATTATACAAGTATAAAGTACAAAAGGTTTATACAATATAGGTAATAAAAGCAAATGTGCAGAATTGGTGTACGTGGTTGCATAATATATTAAATCTGCACTTAGCCAAAACGTGTTACCTGAGAACAAGTAGGCTAATAGATTCAAAAGACAGAGTCATTAGATTATGTTTCATGTGTAACAATTACAGAGAGATGAGATCCAGTGGCAGATCCGGGATGGACTTGCTAACGTCAGGCTCCTCTCAGCCGGGCAGGTGTGCTCAGAGCTACCACTGACAGGAGTTCAGATGCTCGAATACACTGAAGCAACTTTCAGCACATGCCGGAATGCGCGTATGGTCAAGTTATGTGCTTTTTCACCTGTGTAGTCTGGACGGAGAACTTTATAGAAACTCGAGATGAAATTCCAGTGTGGATGTAGGGCTGCTCGATTTTGGGAAAAATCATGATTATTTTGGTCATTATTGTAATCACAATTATTCAAAACGATTACAGTTGAAGTCAAAATTATTCACCCTCCTTTTAATTTTAATTTTTTTTTTTAATAAATATTTCCCAAATGATGTTGAACAGATTCCAAATTTTTTCAGAGTATTTCCGATAATATTTTTTCTTCTGGAGAAAGGATTTTTGTTTTATTATGGCTAGAATAAAAGCAGGTTTAAATATTTTGAAACCTATTTTAAGGTCAATATTATTAGCCCCCTTAAGCAATATATATTTTTTTATGTCTGCAGAAGAAACTACTGTTATACAATCACTTGCCTAATTACCCTTATTAAGCCTTTGAATGTCACTTTAATCTGAATGCTTGTATCTTTAAAAATATCTAGTAAAATATTATGTGCTGTCATCATAGCAAAGATAAAAGAAATGCAGAGATGCTATTTATAAAGAAATGTAGATGCTATTTATAAAGAATATGCATGGTTACTGTATCTGCCGGGAATGTAAAACACGGAAGCAGCTTGAAGCGGAACGCGCGAGTATGTCTGCGGTTTGGAGGTATTATAAAGTTGATGATGACAACATTGCCATAGTTTTTATATTTGAGTTGTTTTTCTGTTTAATGTTGCTCTCAAGTCCAAAAGTGAAGAATTGATGTTATTTATTACTTGATTGTTCAAGCTACCTCACAGAAGTGTACTGTTTGTTAACAGAGTTGTTCAATGTTAAAATAAGATGAATTAACTAAAAAATAAGTAACATCCTCTGTTTCCTCGCTCTTCTTTATTTTTTTCAAATTGTATTATAGACTTATCGGATCGGCTTTCAGTATCGGTAGAATGACCCTGACTCGAGGGCAAAAAACCTGATCGGGACATCCCTAATTTTGTACAGAAAAGATTAGATTAACCTTTGCTGATTGTGTAGACGTTGAAGTTTACTTTGGTTATGAAAGTATGGGATTTGTGTATTTGTGTAAAACTGATCTTGAGCCCTGAATATAAAACATTTTCTGAGGAACTTTTTAAAAACAGTTTTTTTTTTTCATACCCATAAAAGCACATTGCCCAGCATGACTGTTTCCTTCATGCTGAGAGCATTTCATAGGTTTGTGTGCATTTCTGGAAAACAGCACACATCAGGCTAATGCGTTTGTGCATCTGCAACAGCGACTAAGCAGGACTTAAGTAGGACAGTGTGAGGCAGTCTTTCAGTAAAAAGTAACTGTGTTCTCATGTTTCACTTTTTTGCCTTTTTTATGTGGCACTAAGCAGTATAAATCTAAGCAAGGACACACAGGAGGTGTCCGGGGATCTTCTTTGGACTTGTAGATTGAGGAGGAAGCTGTTGGGTTCAAGGAAGAACCAGAAGCTCAATCAGGGGAAAAAAAAAACACCATTAAAAACTAAAGCGTGTTTCGCAATTCTGAAGTGCAGAATATCAACAGGATCTTATTTGCAATCATACATTTTCATAAGTTTGGGTTGGATTTTATATGAACGTTCTCGGGGATGCACACATTTATTACAGAATATTAAAATCATAGAATTAGTTGGCATTAGTATGTGTTTAAGTAAATTTATATTAAAATGTAGCACATCTATCTAATATGGTATTATATACATTTTATTGGCAGACAAGTTTCAATTAAGCTTTTATTGCTTTAATAGGGCTGTTAAGTGATTAATTAATTGTATTCTGGAGAACATTCACATTTACAATAACTACAATTCCTCCAGTATATTGACTACAAGTCCTGTCATGCAAGACCTGCTGGCGACGTGGCTTGCTGCCCAAACCACTAACACCATGATGCTGGCATTGCCTGTACTGACCTATCGCCTGTGTTTTTGACTACGACCTTGGATTTGCCTTAATACATCTGTTTGCTCCTAATTGTGTCCGTTGCTTGCCTGACCGTCCTCAATAAACCCGCACTTCCTTGTCAGCATCCCACTTCACGTTACACATTTAATGGTCTTGGATTATTCTCAGAAGTAGTATGATTTATTATTTCTTTCAACAAAATAATATTGCAATTAGGAAACTACCAGCAAGTCAAAACACACAATAAGAAGTTTATTTTATAGTGTTTATTAATTTGGTCACACTTTATTTTAATGGTCTGTTTGTTGAAATTAAATTACATTGCATCTGCATGCCAACTAATTCTCATTAGATTATAAGTAGACTGTTAGGGTTAGTGCAAGTTGACATGTACTTGCAAAGTTTCTTTATAGTCAGTTAAATGTCTGTTTAGCAGCAGTGTTAACAGATATTAAGCAGACAGTCTGCTAATACTCAAATGGACCATCAAAATAAAGTGTTACCATTCATTTTTGTTAATGCTAGCAAAATAAAATTGCTAGTTTTCAGTTCATTTGCTAATGAAAACAGTTCCAGATTTGAGTAATTTACTAGTAAATGTTGAAACCAATATAACGTTAAGCATATAAAGCACAACTTACGATCATTTTGTTTGCTTCAAAAGGGTTGCGTTGGAAAATGTTCATTTAGTATGTTGTTACGTCCCTGATGTTAAACACCTAGGAGTGGGAGTAACAGTGAAAAGTTTTAAATGTTGGTTGGGGTGAGTGTGGATCAGTCCCCTGCCTTCACGACAACACACCGAATTAAAGTTAAATAATTTATTAACAGAAATGTACAATAGTAAAACAAAACTGGGAAGCAAAAATAGACTTCAGGAAGGGGAAATGCCAAAACAACAAACAAAAGTACCTTCTAGCTAGTTAGGGAGTAAAACTGTCTAAACTGACAAAGTAAAATAAAATCAACAACAGAAATGTACACTAACTCCCTAACTAAACAACAACAAGAGAAAAAGGGTTTTAGAAATAAAATGGCACCCACCTCCCTACAGCTTCCAAACACAAAGTTAGTTTTCAAGAACAGAGTTTCAGGTTTCAATAGCTTTTACAACAGATTTTTAACTTCAACAAGTTAAGCACAACAGCAATGATAATTTTCTCAACAAAAACCACCAAGCAGGAGAGAGACCACACTCTGGAAGCAAGCTTCAATGTAGCTTGCAACTAGCAGGCTTTTAAGCTTGCCGGGCAACGAGTAGCTGGTGCAACCAATCAACTTCCTCTCCTCCACACCTAGCTGAGAAACAGGAACGGAGAGAGAGAGAGAGAGAAACCACACACAATACATTCAAACACCATAGAACAGGGGTGTCCACACTCGGTCCTGGAGGGCCGGTTGCCTTCAAAGTTTAGTTCCAACCTCAATCAGACACACCTGGGCTAGCTAATCAAGCTCTTACCAGGCTTTCTAGAAACATCCAAGCAGGTGTGTTGAGGCAAGTTAGAGCTAAAATCTGCAGGACACCGGCCCTCCAGGACCGAGTTTGGACACCCCTGCCATAGAATGTAACAATGTTTTGGCCTCCAAAATTGTCGCAGAGGGTGGCATGGCAGGTCAATGGTTAGCTCTGTCGCCACCCTCACAGCAAGAAGGTCGCTGGATTGAGTCCCAAGCGGGCCAGTTGCCATTTCTGTGTGGAGTTTATATGTTCTCCCTGTGTTGGCGTGGCTTTTTTCCAAAGACAGTTTAAAACATATGCTGGAATAGTTGGTGGTTCGTTTCGCTGTGGTGGACTAAACTAAAGGAAAATGAATGAATTTGTTTTAGGAAATGTGAAAAATTCCAAATGTTTTTCTTACTTAATACCATCTTTGACTTCCAAAATATCTAACTTGAGAAGCTGTTCACTGATGATCCACAGATGATTAGGACCCCCAGGGTCAGAGGGTGATTGGGTTTATGACTACGTCAAATACTGAAATTAAATTTGTGTGTCATGTTGGATCAAAGCAGACTTTAGAGTTTTCCCTTTTTTTTCTGTGTCCTCAGGTCATGGAGTTAATGGGAAATAAAACTACTGAATATTGCAGAAGTGCAGGATGTTTTACATTCAAGCAAAGACCCGCTTGACCTTTGAGTGATACAATCAGATGTACGTGATGAGAGAAAAGCAACCCAAACCGAAGGTAATTGTATTTCCCTGCTTATTTGCTATGCATGACTGGATGGATTCAAAGCAGTGCATTAAAGCATTAAAATGCCATAACTGGAGTCGGCGTTGAGCGCTGCACAGCTGGGTTCGACTGCCTCTGCGGGGAGCTTCTTAAGATACTCATACATTAACAGCCATTCCACGTCTTCAATGACAAAGATTATAATACCTAGAACAACATTGTGATTATATTTCTGCTGGTGATTTGCCATATCAGTCATTAGCAGCATGCATTTCACACAGGAACAACAAAAAAAGACACCACAGGCAATTGGATCTTGACACTTAAGCAATATCAAAAGCAAAAGTGCTGATTTTCAGCAGTTTCCACTCTAATATTGCTTTTATGCAACCATAAAAAAGGACGATGGAGAAAACTGGATGTTTGAGACGAAATGTAGGCATTTAATTTGAGTTTTAGCATTTTTATGAGGGCCTATAATAAACACTTCTGATAAAAAAGCATTGGCGAGTATGCGAAACATAATTTTTTTGGAATTAACTTTTTATTACAGAGAATTAACTTTTTATTACTTTTTGTAATAAACACTATTCGAGCAGTGTCGCTAATTTGTGTCATGATTTATTAAGTGAGTGATCATTAATTTAGGTTTTAAGAGACGCATCAGAGGCATCACAACACTTGATTAATAAACAGAGTCTGGGTGCGAATGATGATTTGGAGGTGAGAGATTCTTGCTTATACCAGGCCAGAGCTGTGATTATTACTTTGCTTTTCCATGACACATGCATTTATAGCCGTTAACATTTCTTCATAATTAATCATCGCTATTTTTAAATTCTTCTTGTGATGCTGCCACAGTACTTTTATAACCTTCTGGTAGACGTGAGCAATATTAGTCTGTGATGGGATATAAATGGTGCTTTCAAAATGTGGGATTTGACATTAAGTCACTCACTTTTTGCAATATTAATAATAATCATAATAATAATAATACCCATAATAATAATAATAATAATAATAATAATAAACAGAAAAGATGTCAAACATATTTGATCCAGCATGAATTTTACTTGATCATCATTTCTGTAATGGAGTTAAACTGATAGTTCACACAAAATAAACATTTCCTAACCATTTCCTCACTCTTAAGCTCTTATATATTTTATTCATTTCTTTTTCTGTTGAACCCTAAACAAGATATTCTAAAAAAATGTTGGGAAAAAAGCAGGAATTGACAACCATTGTAGAAACAAAAAAATAGTATGGAAGTCAATTGCTTTTTTCCTCTTCTTCAGTATACCTTTCTTCGTGTTTACCAGATGCAAGAAACTCAAACAGGTTTAGAACAGGTGGAGGAAGAATAAATGATGGCTGGATTTTTATTTTTGTTGAACTTTCCCTTTAAGCAGTTTTCTGGCAGTCTTTTTGTTCATTCAAAAAGATTATGTGTGATGTTGTGAATGAAAGTAAATGTCACCTTTGATATAAATGAGTAAATATCACCTTTTTTTAAAAATGTTTTCGAGTGTGTCTCAGTGTTTATTCAGTCAGTTTTACCTCAGAAACATTTCTGTGAAAATATACAGTATAAGCCAGGGATCACCAAAGTTGTTCCTGGAGGGCCGGTGTCCTGCAGATTTTAGCTCCAACCCTAATCAAACACACCTGTACAAGCTAATCAAGGACTTACTAGGTATACTTGAAACATCCAGGCAGGTGTGTTGAGGCAAGTTGGAGCTAAACCCCGCAGGGACACCTCCAGGACCGAGATTGGTGACCCCTGGTATAAGCTGTGACTGAACTGTAGCAATGGCTCCTGGCGAAACACTGAGTTCTAATTGTGTAGCAAAATTGGAATATCAACATATTTGGAAATAAATGAATTAACCAGATATATGCTCACCGGCCATTTAATTGGGTACACCTTACTAGTACCATGTTGGTCCCTCTTTTGCCTTCAGAACTGCTTTAATCCTTTGTGGCACAGATTTAACAAGGTACTGGAAATATTTCTCAGAGATTTTGGTCCGTGATAGCATCACGCAGTTGCTGCAGATTTGTCAGCAGCACCTCCATGATGCGAATCTCCCGTTCCACCACATCCCAAAGATGCTCTACAGGATTGAGATCTTGTGACTGTGGAGGCCATTTGAGTACAGTGAACTCAATTTCATGTTTAAGAAACCAGTCTGGGATGATTTGTGCTTTATGACATGGCGCGTTATCATGCTGGAAGTAGCCATCAGAAGATGGGTACACTGTGGTCTTAAAGGGATGCACATGATCAGCAACAATCCTCAGGTAGGCTGTGGTGTTGACATGATGATTAATTGGTTCTAATAGGCCCAAAGTGTGCCATAAAATTATCCCTTACATCATTACACCACCACCACCTGCCAGAACCATTAATACAAGGCAGGATGGATCCATGCTTTTATGTTATTGATGCAAAATTCTGACCCTACCATCCGAATGTTGCAGCAGAAATTGAGACTCGCCAAGATTTGTTGTCCAATCTTGGTGAGCCTGTGTGAATTTTAGCCTCAGTTTCCCGTTTTTAGCTGACAGTTGTGGCTCCCGGTGTGGTCTTCTGCTGCTGTAACCCATCTGCCTCAGGGTTGGACGTGTTGTGCATTCAGAGATGTTCTTCTGCATACCTCAGTTGTAACGAGTGGTTATTTGAGTTACTGTTGCCTTTCTATCAGCTCAAACCAGTCTTGCCATTCTCCTCCGACCTCTAGCATCAACAAGGCATTTGACATACAGAACTGCCGCTCACTGGATATTTTCTCTTTTTCAGACCATTCTCTGTAAACCCTAGAGATGGTTGTGCCTGAAAATCCCAGTAGATCAGCAGTTTCAGAAATACTCAGAGCAGCCCGTCTGGCACCAACAACCATGTCACGTTTAAAGTTACGCTTAAATTACCTTTCCTTCCCATTCTGGTGCTCAAACTGCAGCAGATCGTCTTGACTATGTCTACAGACTTAAATGCATTGAGTTGCAGCCATGTGATTGGCTGATTAGAAATTTGAGTTAACAAGCAGTTGGACAGATGTACCTAATAAAGTGGCCAGTGAGCGTATTTTGTGCTATATTTTAAAGTGGATTTCTTTAGTTTTATTAGGAAGAAAATATTTATGAGGCAACAACCAAGATTTCCTCCAGTCTATATAATCAATTAATGCTACCCAGTAGAATCTGCCTTGCGGAACAATACAATTTCTTTGCTGATGAATTAGATGAATATGATTATTAACACATTTTTTTTATCATGAATGTCAATGCCGTCCAGCAATAATGCTGATTCCTTCATATTTTTTGTATTGTATTGTATATGACTTTCGACCAGATGCATTAAACCAGTGGGGATAGCTCTAAGAATAGTATTATATTCTTTGACAGGAATAGAAAAGTCATGAACAGTCATAAAACGTTCATTACCAAAATCATTAAATAAAAAAAATAAACCAAACCAATTAGCATAAAAAAGAGATTTATTTCTAACAGTTCTACTGGTTTCTTGTCTAAGAGCGTTGATATGTTGCATGATGTCACATCCTGGTTGGATTGGCTGTTTATATACATTGTGGTCTAGTCAGAGATAAAGTGACAGCGGTTGAGGAGTGTGAAGTATAAGCTAGACTGAATCACTGTCAGCGCTGATGGAAAGGTGCAGTTAAAGGTCTTGAGAAGCGGCCAACAGCAGCTCTCATTTATTTTGACACCCGTCCAGTCCTCCAGTTCACTCAGGGACGCTCTCGTTTTGGACATGTCTCTTGGCATGTATATTAAAACCGTGCATTTTACGCACCATAAAATCACAATGGTTATTAAGCATTTTTCTTGTCACAAACGTTGCCTGTAATGTGCATAAACAAGTTTGGCTGTAGGCCGAGCTGCATTTGTGAGTTTTTAATTCTGAACGCCAGTGCACATTTGTCCTAATTCCCTGCGGCATCATTGGTGTGATTGCTTTATTTTGTCCTAATCGTTTCTGCGCATTTGCTAATCTTTATTTGATCTGTTGTCAGCGCTCGGCCCATTGGGAAGAAATATTAACGCAAATAATGTGCATATGCCTTCGGTTAAGTTTTGACCTTAGATTGTGTTTTTCGTGCTAGAACGCACAGGGACCCACAAGCAAAGTACGAGAAGCAGATGTGATTAGACATTTAATGGAAAATAGTCATTTTAAGAATCAGTAGGGGAAAAATGGCTTTATCGTGTTGCAATTGCATTTGAAAATGAAAGCTAAAAATGTAGCTTAATTACACAGTTGGCACAACAACAACTTGTTTTTTTTTGGTTTGTTTTTTTATGATGTTATAAAGCTGATTTAAAGTTTGATTTAATTTATGGGCCTTTACCCAGTGGGCATAATACAGTAATGGGGAAATGGAAAAAGCTGGTCTATATGTCAGGAACTCATTTAAGTAATAGCAGATTATTAATATTGTGATTTTTACATCATTTTTACTTTAAGAAAACTGGAAAAATTCAGAAAAATACAGAGAAAGCTAAAATGCCATCCAAACGCTGCTATTTTCACAGAGCTTGTTCTGTTTTTGTGTTTGGGCTTCCAAAGGACGACACAAAGAGAGAGAAGTGCTTACAATTTATTTTTAATTCTGTTCCAGAGAATTATAGAAAAGATATAGCTCTAGCGTTTGACAAAGAACAGCTTCTATAATCTCTCCCATTTCAGTGCTGGATTTGGCTAAAAACTCCTCAAAGGAGCAGCTCCAACAATAATAGACGAAGCTGTGAATTGTGAGCCACAACCTGTAAGTATTTTTATTAGTTAAAATTGAACTATTACATGAACAGTTTTTAGCGTTAACGATATGTTGTAGCAAGGACATAAGCAACGGGAAATGCTGTTTGGCACCGCTAACAATTTAGATACAAATTCATATTTATCCATCAAACCGCTGTAAACACCCACGATCGTCACCAGAGCTGCAGTATCTCTCTATGCGGCCCCTTTCCCTGCATTCTACATCTCATAATGAACTAAAGATATGTGTATAATAATAATAATGATAATGATGATATTAATGATGATAATAATAATAATAATGATGATGATGATGATGATAATAATGATAATGATGATGATGATGATGATGATGATGATAATAATGATAATGATGATAATGATGATAAAAAATAGTAATTATTATGATTATGATGATTACGATTATTGTTTCATTGAAATGGACAATCTGATTCCAAAAACAGATGCATAAAAAATGTGTATAATTATACAAATAATAAACCTAAATTGAATGAATAAAACACATTTAACACTTTTTTTATTGAAAGCCACACACCCAAAAACCAGACAGAAAATGTCTTTACCAATAATATTACTTAGTTAACCAACAATATTATATGAATTGTTTATTATTTAGTTCTTGTAACAAATACATTTGAAAAGTTCTAGAAAACTAAGCATTGATGTGCCTTCCAGGGCCTTTTTTATTAAAGTATTTTTTCTTACCTTAAATATCATCTTTACGTCAAATCCTTTAAACTGATATCAGTTTAAATTAAAACAGTTGTGACTTTTCTGAACTATTTTGTATTGGTCAAACAATGATATTACTGCACCTAAAATGTAAATCAGTTTATTATTAACTTATTTCACTGTTGTGTGGAACACATTTGCAGTCATGCAGCAATCACACACGCTAATCCACCTCTGAAGTGTTTCTTTGTCTATTGAGTTACAGATCTGGTGAAATGCTGTCAACAAAGTTGGAAATTACGCAAGTATGAAAATAAGGTGTGACCGGTGTCGCATTTCCCATTGCCTTCTGAACTCTCTCTCTCTCACAAACTGAATGTTTAAGCTTTTGCACACTTAGCTTTGAAATGGGACTTACTTCAGTAAGCGCAGTCTTTTGGGATTTTGAGAAGGGGTTTAAGTCATATTGTGATTTTTAGTTGCTTGAGCGATACATTATTGAAACCAAACCATGCTATCAAAAATACATTAAAGTAATTTAATTTAAATAAATAAAATAAAAATAAATGTATTTAATTATAAATGATAACAAATCATATTTCTAATTTATTTATTGTATTATTTAACATAAATAATAAAAAGTAAATTAAATAGAAATAAATAATATTTTAAAATTCAATTTTATTAAACATCTGTTGTGTTTTATAGGTGTGGAATGACACAGGATCAGTAAATGATGACAGAATGTACATTTATTTTGTGGTAAATTAAACCTGTGGTGAATCTTATGTTCAGTGCACTAGTTTGGTCAATTTTTTTTTTTTTTTTTTTAGAATGTACGTGTAAATGAGTGATTGTTTATTTGCCCATTGGAAAGATGTCCAGATCCAGAATGAACCTTCTAGTCATCTTTAGTCAAATAGTCATGATTCACACCGATTGCAAAAACTGCTTTAAACTGGGCCGGTGAATGTGTTATTAAACAGCCTGACCTCGGCATATACTGCCTTAATCATTCACATCCATATTATTATTATTATTATTATTATTATTATTATTATTATTATTATAATAGTGTGCATTTTCTTCTTGTACGAGGTGAGTTCAAATGCAGGACACCATGAATGTGCTTTTGAAATAAAGCCTGGTGAGCTGCCTACAGAAGTGCCCTATTAAGGCATTGTAGCTCTTCCACATTGTAAGCTTTTTAGAGGAATGGTTAACACAAAAATGCCTGTTGTTATTCACTCGTATTATTGAAAACCCTGTGTGAGTTTCTTCTGTGGAACACAAAGGCAGAAATTCACAGTGAACACAGAGGGAAGCTTTTAAAGTGCTCCTGTTATGCCATTTTAAAAGGTTCCTTATTTTGTTTGGACGTTTTTAATGTATTTACATGCACCCAAGTTCATAAATCACCTTCATTTTTTTTTGTCACAATATGCAACACACACTACCTGACAAACGTCTTGTCACCTATTATAGTTTTAGGAACAACAAATAATAACTTGTTTTTTAATTGATCATTTGGTATCAGAAGTGGCTTATGTGAAATGCAAATGCCTCTACATTATGCTAATTATCCTGTAGCACCTTGACCTTCTTTGGTTTCAGGAACTTTGATGTGGAGGCTGAAGTATGAGAAGGAGCGCTATCCTGCTGAAGAATTTGCCCTCTTCTGTGGTTTGTAATGTAATGGGCAGCACAAATGTCATGATACCTCATACCCCTGTTGATGTTACTATCTTGAAGATCTAGCACTTGCCCCATACTAAATGTAACCCCAAGCCATGATTTTTTCCTTCACCAAACTTGACTGATTTCTGTAAGAATCTTGGGTTCATGCGGGTTCCAATAGATCTTCTGCAGTATTTGTGATGATTGATGCAGTTCAACAGATGATTCATCTGAAAAATCGACCTTCTGCCACTTTTCCAAGTGATCAACTAGAAGTCAAGTTATTATTGGGATCGACAATATAAATGGGATCATTGACAAGACTTTTGTCAGGTAGTGTACTATTTGTTTAAAGATTTGTTAGTTAATAGACATCCAATTGTGAAATGGACCTTCTTTGGTGTCAGAAACTTTGATATGGAGCTCAGACCACTTCAGGAGGTTGTCTGGGACGCATTCCAGATGAAACTGGACAGGTCTAAATGCATCTGGTTATTGAAGTCACATATGTAAATTTTACTCCTTCCAAAATTAAAACGCGAGATTGTACTTGTGGTGGGCTGTATGACCATCAGATATACAAGCGCAAATGCATAAGCAACAGAAGGCCACAGATGTTTGAGAAGTTCGTTTTGTTTTGTATTTTTTTTCATTTTATTTTCAACTGGGAAATTATGAGATTAATTGTTAAATTAATTTCAGATGGCAGCATTAACAGAGTTGCAGGACAGACCTGTAGCCTGTCTCTGTGAAAAGAAAGGAATAATAAAAGAAGGCATGTTACTTTGATTTGGAGAAATATGTCATAGACAAATTTAGACAAACAATAGACGGCATTCTCCGCATTGATCCAGGTGCCTAGACTGCAGCTCTGCACAAGTAGTTTGGCCAGAGGAGAAATGGTCGTGCCCAACTGAGCCTGGTTTTTCTGTTATTTTTTTCCTTCACTTTCGTCACTTGCCGAAGTTTGTCCCTCGCCACAGTCCTCACTGACTTGCATGGTCTGGGACTTGTGGAGCTGCGCATCGATGGATTTGCTCTTCAGTTTTTGGAATTTCAGCCGTGAAATTAAACCACACTGAACTGAAATCAACTCTAATTGAACTTCGTCTCTGAAAACTGGACTGACATTGTTACAATTACATTGTAAAAGCACTATAAAATTAAGATGAATTGAATTAAATTGAACAAATTAATTTAAACCCTTTACAATTTTGAATGATTGTTCTGCATGACAAAATAGATGTTTCCTTTAGCCTATTTGAATGGCAAATAATATATATACTGTAACTTGTGTAAAAATAGTCTGTTGTGCATAGTCTGTTGTGATTGGTTTACTGCTTACAGTGCATTCTGGAAATGAAATGTGCATTTCAACTTCCTTCCTTCAGCGATTGCAAACAGTACCAATGTATTAATTTTTTATGGTATCAGTTAAAACGTATATCCAAAGATGAAGCGTTGGAAGAACTAGTTGATGCACCCTAGTCTCCATTGCAAGCACAACTTGACTAGAAAGTTTCCCCTAATTCCCAATATCTTGTTTTGATTGATTTAGCATTCAGTACTATGATTAATAGCAGATATGATGTGAGTAGGGTATTCATTTGAATGTTTCAGCAATTATAAGAGGAGTTTTTGTGAAAGTGAATAAGTGGTTTATTGATGTGAGTCTGCCATTCCAGCACTGAGACATGGATTGATGGAGCTATTTGTGTATAGTGAACTTAAAATTTGTGTAAAGTGGATTTATGTGAGCTTTAACTTGGCACAATATCCTGCTGGAATTGTCCAGACCATGTGGTTGTAAAGGGATGTAAATGGACAAAAACAATACTTAGGCAAACTGTCCCTTAAACACTGCTCAAAACAACCTAAAGTCTGACCTAACCTAAACAAAAACATTAAACACTATTAAACCACCAGTCTGGACCTATAAACCGTAAAAGGCTATTACTTTAAAAAAGTGAGCAAACCTGTTGCCTTAAAAGCACCAAGTTGATTTTACTTAAAGTCAGTAAATCCATTGACTTAACTTTCAGAATTATGAACATAGTTTATTTACCTAATAATTAGGGAATTTACTCTCTTTAAGTAAAGTCAACTAATCGTTTTTTACAGTGTAGAAATTATTGAAGCCCAGAAGTTTTATTACTCTTTACAACATTAAGAACAGGCTTCAAAATTTGACCTTTTGTGTTTCTCCAAAGAAAAAAAGTCATTTGGAATGGGCCTGAAATGATGTTATGAACAGGGCTTGACATTACACCCGCCAACCCACCAAATGCGGGTAGATTTATGGGTAGATGCGGGTAGATTCACTAGCCACTTTGACTGGTTGAACTTTATTTTTAAGTTGCCAGTGCTGCTTTGTTACTAAAGATCTTAGAATTGAGAAGCAGCACGACTGATAAGTGGTCTCGCGAGCAAAAGAAAGCAGGTGAATACCGATTGAGAGGATGATCAGGTGTATGATGAGACACATGTGAAGTGCGCGAGTGCTTAAAAGTTCCCGTGTTCCGTAAGCTGCAGCGGTTGCAACTTTCACTTTAACTATTCTTTGAATGGATTATTAACGAACCTAACGTTAACAGTGTGGGCGATTTATCCTTTCATTATCGCACACAGAAGGTTTTTCACCTGCTTTATTTTGCTTAGTTATTTTTGCTAATGTGGTTTAATTATCATCCTTTACAATAACTTTGTTTTAATAGGAGCTAATCTCTCCATTTATCTATAGTTAACTGGTGATCTGGAACCTTTAGCCAGGACAGACTGCTGTGTGTACTTTTAAATACATGCTGTAATACATTGTTTTAAATGTCAATTGTTTTTTTTTAAGAAAGTTTTTGTTAAATAAAAAGATATATTAATGTGTTTGACGCATTATTTAAAAATTGTGGCAAGGAAATAATTAATTTGGTGTGGCCAGAGAAAAAAATAGGTAAATCCTTAGTGTTAAGCGCTAAAAAGTCATGTGAAATGAAACTAATTGCAACGTGACACTATGAAACCACAGACCTTTGCTCTTTTGAAAATTACCTTGTATGCAGTGTGTAGGACAGCTCTAAGTGAAGTAAAATATTCAGCTAAGGCTTAAGTCTGAAAGTGCACCATGTTTAAAACTATTGTTTCATATAAGAGTCGACTCATAGTGGTTCGAATGAATCACCGCTGTAATGAGTCTTTAGCCATGTCGGCCAGACGTCGATATGAAACTCAAGCCCCGCCCATTTGTTGCACATGCAGACCTGTGTACATTGAAACCCCAGGCCGCCACAAACACTGTAGAAAGAAAAAGAGGAAGACAAACACTGTAGCAAATCCCAGTTTAATCAAGAAACATAGACACTGTGCTCTGAAGTGTAAGTGAAAGTTAGTGTAATTTTCCCTACACAAAGATGAGGCTGTGAACAGTCAGAGGTTGAAGTTTATTTTTGCAAAAATACCTCAGCATTATAGCCCCAGCCTTGTGCTGTGTTCCTGTCATTTTTCTGACAAGTGCTTCGACAATCTACACGCTTACAACAGGGCATTCATCAGCCACTTGTTAAAGGAAGGATCAGAAAAGACTATTGATGTTTAGGACTTTGTCAGAGCTTGACAGGAACTTTACAGTATACAGTTAAATCAAATAATTTTTGTATATGCCAAAGTTAAATTTATATATATAAAATATATCTTCCCAACAACAAAATTGTGGCTGGAGAAAAAGGCGAGATGCTAATAAACCACTAGCCACTGGTGATCAGTGATTCATGTCTAGCCCTGATTACGAATAAATGAAAATACAAATGATTTGAATGTAGGAGCCTTTAAAAATCTATTAAGTCTTTAAAATCTTTGTAAATAATTTGTAGAGTAACCAATCATAAAGTACATTGTGATGGAGTTAGAGGGTAAGGTTAAAATGTCAATAATCATAAACATATTTAAATAAAAAATAAAGTATATTTAAAAAAACAGTACCTGTGGGTAACCTTTATTTTCCTGTCACCTATTTAGCGTCATTACAACAACAAAACACTAAATCAATTGCAACTCGTGCTTCTCTTTTGGAATTCTGTTGAGCTGTTACTGTTAGGATGCAGCATGTGGTCTTGGAGCAGAGTTTGCATGATTGAACAGCCTCTGTTTTTGTTATGTTTGCAGAGATGTATTAAGGTGGACACTGCTCTTAGCTGGCTGAGGCTAGGTGTTAGTTTTGAATCGATATACTGTTTGGCATTGCACAGGCCTCTTACCGCATATCCAATATGCTAGAGATTGTTGTCTTGTTGACTATATCAGAAGGTTTTTTTTGTGGTTTTCCTGCAAACTTTTCTGAAGCTTTGACTATAAACCAGATAAATGTCAATGTTTTGTGTCTCCAATGTTATTTATTTCTACACTTATACTCCTCATATTTGTTGTAAATTTAAAGATGATTTTTTTATTAAGCCAACACTGGATCCTATGGGAAAGTGCTGACATTTCTAATAGATACCGGAAGATTTAAATGATTTAAAGTAAGTGATAGGCTGTGAAAATGAGGAAAGATCCAGGAATTAAAGTAGAGGAGTGGATCAATTTCTAGACTTATGAAACATAGCTTCCTCTTTTTAATTGGGCATAAAAAAAGAGTGGGTTAAAATATCTGGCCGGTTCAGTTAATTGCAATGGTTGAAAAATATTCTTAAGTTCTAATAATAAATGTCACCTAATGTCAAATATAAACTTATTTCAATAGAATATAAATTGACATGAAATCTGAAACTTCATCCCAAACTATCCCTTATATATTAATCATTTAACCACCATTATTTTGTTCCAGACTTGTTTGATTCATTTCATACATTCATTGAATTACAATCAATTGCACTACACACACTGTATTATTAAAGGGTCATGAAACACCAAAACACATTTTTTGAGATGTTAACAGTCATATATGTGTCCCACACTGCTAAAAACACTATTAGGACACATTTTTCACAAAAAAGAGAAAATTGGTTGTTTTTGCGTTATTTCGAGGAAATTCGTTTTTCCGGTTTGAAACGAATTTTTGAAGCTGCGTCACGCCGATTAGGTACTTGTGTGTATTCCAGCATGTAGACTGGCTGTCTGTACCTGCGAGTGCATTGTGACGTCTCTGAGTGTGCAGCATTAATTCATGAGAAAGACTTGTTTCAAACCAATCAGCGCGCTCTTGTGTATGCGGTGCAACTTCATTAATATGCTTGATAGCTTCGAAGACTGTTTGTACCTGTTACAGTGTTCAGACGGCAGAGAGATGCCACGTTGTGTTGCCACAAAAGAAGAATAGTTTGGAGACACTGGTCGTCAGTGTTGTGTTTATTAATGTGCTGCAACATAGGTTTTGTTTTCATTTTCCCGCTATGAGAGCTCAGCTGGACTCACTTGTGGATTACAGTGCACGCGATGCGGCAGAAATATGTTTGTATGGAACATTTTTAACCCGAAAGCTTTTCACATCTGGAAATGGTGAATTCCGCATTTGCTGCTCGTCTCCTTTTAAAAAAGACGGGGCTCCAATTAGTGTTGATTGTCCTGTCTCTACAGATTTGGAAAGTGTGTGTGATCAGTGCCCTTTGTTTGTTCATTTAAATGGCAAAGTTAGTTCGTATCATCAGCTTACTCTTTCAGTTTTTACAAAAGCATACTTTAGTCAAAATGATTTAGTTACTAAGTTTACAGGGAGTTAATATCACCACAATATTATGGACTGAAAGATCCGCTGTAAATGCAGCTCTCCAAGTGTAAACATGTAAACACCACTATCAAACTATTACCGTCGTGTAGAATTTTCGCCGCATTTTGTAACAGGATAGTCTATACACACACGACTTTCTGACGCTACCCACCCAGTGCATCTAAGTTACAGAGAAATGCGGAGTTTTTTTTTTCTCTTATACAACGTTCGGTATCAAACAGTCACCATTTTCCCTGTGCCTGTGTGTTTGTTTTGCTGCTGTAAAATAATGTGTGAGACTGATTGGGTGCATAAAATATAGCATATTTGCTATTTAATGTTGGCAAAAAATACCATGTGAAAGAGTAGCGTGTCTCAATTCACAGTACTCAAGAAAAATGCAGAGTTTTTTTTTTCTCTTATACGATGTGCGCTATCAAACATTCCACAGTCACTGTCTCCCCTGCGTCTGTGTGTTTGTTTTGCGTCGGTGAAAATCAGCGCGTGCCCAAATGGAAACTCCCATTTTTATCCAAATCCTTAACTCTTTCCCTCCCCCGACACTCCCACCTAAACAGAGCTAGACACACCCACTTTCCTGACTTTTTCCAAACTAGAGGTGTGAAAACACTCTCCTGAAACAGTGGGGTTTCATGGTCCTTTAAGAATCGTGTTTTTATATCGTGAAAAAAAAAAGTCATTTAAATTTCAAGTATTTAAAATTTCTGCCAAAGTTATTAATGCATGTCATTTGTTTTAGTCATTACAAAATGTATCATTTAACCATATTTAACAATATTAATTTGCTCAGCACAATTTTGGATTATCTAGTGAAATTTTCTGATTAAAGTTTTATAATATATCATGCACTGTAAAGACTGAATTTTCTATATGTTAATAAATAAATCAAAGCTGCATGATTAATCATTAAAAGTTCACAACACAGTCTTAATTATAAATTACTGAAAAGTTTGATCACAGCCGTATGTTCAAATCTGCTTTTGACAAAGCGTTGGCTGTCATTATTGTGAAACGGCTTCAGTCTGTAGTCTTTTCAACCAATATTATTATTATTTCTGTATTGTACAATTTCAGATGACAATGACTGTACAAGTTCTGGGATTATGGCTTATATTTGGGGTATACATACATGATGGTTGTAGCAATAACATTGTATTGGACACAGAGTAAGCAACCATCGAATTGGCAGTCTCTCCATTGCATCTATAGCTGGTGTGTGGTGAGTGCACTGGCGCTGTTGTGGCTGCCGTCGCATCATCCAAGTGGATGCTGCACACTGGTGGTAGAGTGAGGCGACCCCCCCCCCCCCCCCTCTCATGATTACTCGATAAATGCGCTGTATAAATCCACATTACTTACAACCATTAAGCATTTAATTGTCAATATTAATTAGTTCAAGAGATTCTTCAAAAACAGTCTCAAAATGTGCCTTCAATTATTTATTTAAACTGAAATTGGCATTTTAATTGAATTGAATTTCTAACTTCTAGGTTGTTGAGTTGTCTCTTCAGACTGCTAACAGAATCACAATTACTTTTTAAAATAAAATAGATTCTTAGTTTAATCACAATTGTGTCATGCCTATAGAATTGGTTTTCATTAATTTCAGTATGACCTCCCTCTTTAACCTCTATGCCAAGCAAAAATCATTTTCATCACACCTATTCTAATTTGCTACACATCTCAAATATTGTCTAGGTCTAGTAATCATCTTCTTTTTACAGTCCCACATTGTTGATGTATATTTAAGGGTGGCTCAAATACATATTGCTGCATTTTATGTGTAAAACCAAAGCTACGGGGCGGACTGCTTGCCTCCGTATGGCCGGCTTTTCCAGCGTGACTGGTTTGCTTAATAGCTCACCACAAATGGTGCCAGATTTGAGAGGCATAGCGGAGCAGACTGAGGATCGAATCAAACAAACAAACAAAAAAAAAAACAGTTCCAGAAACCAGGAAAATTTAAACGTAAAAAAATAAAAAGCATGAGGCTGCAAAGCCTTTTTCTTGCTTTCGAAAACTCTATTGGATGGGTTTATGGAAGGGGGTGGCTGGGTCAATCCATATTAAGAAGAAATATTATGGATGACAACAAGCTAATCAGCTTCTCTCACATGACATAGAAAAGGTGTGTGTGAGAAAACGTGCCCCAGTAATGTATTTGAGATTGTCAGTAATATACATGGGACCCCCCAGTGAATTTGTGAAAACAAAAACTGCAACAAAATGTATTCTAGGGTACATTTTTGTCATCAGTTCTCAATATTTCTGTACCCACAGATGTAATCAGCAATCTGTTTTCTCATTTCACAAAAGGAAACAGGCAAAACTGAAAACAAACTATAAACAAAGCAGCATTTAGTATCTTGTCACTCATCATAGAGGGATTCACTCGTGCAAATATGTCTGATAGTCTACAATCCATATCATCAAAATTACAGCCGGCTTCTTCCTGTTCCATCTTAGTGTTCCATCTTGGGTACGTACTTCAGTTTTTGCTCTCACACTCTGATCCGTTGCTGAATAACCAATCAGTGCACTCCCTTCAGCAGACAGTTGATTCTACATGCTGAATTAGCCAGTGAGCTCCAACGTTAAGGGGTACTAGAGGCAACTTGTGGAACACACCAAACCGACTAGCCAACTAACCAATGCTGTCCGGCAGCCCGTCGAAGCCCAACTTTGATACAATTCATTATCAGAGTGCCTGCTTTGTTCTTCTGAGAGGATTAAGTCACTCTTGTAACACCTCACAGCACAGGAATATCTGACAAGATAATTTTTAGGGGACAGGGAGAAATTTTGTTTCAAAATCAGCCTCATTACTTTGTGGTGTTCAGTTAGTTGATGGTTATTGTTTGTCTTGGTGTTGTTGTCTATGTTTAAAGGGGTTTTCAGCACATTTTTCAAACATTTTGTTTTAATCACTAAATTATTTTGTCTTTGCCATAATGACACGATTTTACTAGCTATTTTGCAAGATACTATTATTCAGCTTTGGGTGTAATTTAAATTAGATTAGATTAAATGAATGTTCATTTATTATTATTGATTTGATTTGATTGATTGATTTGATTGATTGATTGATTGATTGATTGATTTTTTTTCAGTTCATTCTATGACCTCTGTGAAATATCATTGAGTCAGGTGAAGGGTGAGGGTATTTAAAGTAAAACTTTAGAGCAAAACTGCGCTGTTAAGCATAACTAGTTCTCTTGGGGTAAAAGCTACTCTAACCCACATTTTACCCAGACCCAAGCGTATGTATAATTAAAAGAAAGTCATGCAATTATTTTATCCATAGCAAGAAATGTTTTTTTTTCGTCTCTCCACAGGACCTCCAATTAAAATGACTACTGTTCTACATTTTGTGTATGTACCGTGTATGCAAAGGTCAAGTATTGGTGGACTGGTAAATTAGTGAGGTTTATATAGTATAGCTTCATATATGTGAGTATATACAGTACATTAATGGTTCCATTTTTGTGTGCCTTAATTAGTGTGTTGACAGAGCGCTGGTTTAGTAGTAAAGCCATCTCAGAAAGGTTTTTTTTTTCATTAAATTCACTCCTTTAAAGCATAGTCACTACATCCAACCACACAGCTGCTTTTTACAGCTTATTATTAAACTAAACAGCCTTACTTAACCCACTGGTCCTACTGCACCCAACACGATCTGAGCTGGGATCGCACCGCATGGGATTAAATGCATGGGAATCAGTTGCTCTAACGAGGAGGCTGAAGACCATGGCTTCTGGTGTCTGTCGCTAGAACACCTTTAGAAGTCAGAGGAATGAGGTTTATCTGCACGGCACCTCACTAGCAGATCTTCGTTACACTCAACCCCTCTAAACCTCACTTCCATCCCAGACGAGCCCCCAACTGCACTCAACCCGTTCTGAGCTGGGATCGAACTGGCAATTATTTGCATGGGAGTTGGTTGCTCTAACAAGGAGGCTAAAATTAAGTGGTGTACCAGAATAATCAGCCTTAAGACCTGGAGGTTATTTCACACTGAATCTGAAATTTGTGTAGATCATTTTTGCATGTTAAAAAATAAAATCAGGTCCATTTTTGCATCCGAAAGGGTGTTTAAAGACAATTTTAGGGCCCCCATACAAGTGAAAGGCAAACTCCAAAATGGCTTTGGAGAAACTAATATAATACAAATGTTCTGTGGTTTATTGTATGCTAGCCTGTTGGCGCAGTTTGGTATATATGCCTGTTTGCATGTATCTGTCTGTGTCTCTTTAGACAAACAATCTTTGCTTAGGATCAATTGGTTCATGGAAATTGTTGGTCTTTTTATATGTGGTACTAGTATCGCTAGCAAAGAATCAAACTGAGCCATGGATATCCTGAAGTCAACATTTATGTAGTTGAGATAAACCTGCAGCTCTTTGATAAGAAGGAGGAACTCTCCTTCCTTTCTGCAATCTAAGGGCTGAATGGAGCTAATATTTCCTTTTTCTTACCAACAAAATCATCTTCACTACTTGAAGACTCCATTTTGTGTGCATTGTTTTGTATGCTTGACAAATTTCTTGGATTTATGAAAATCCAAAGGATGACGGAAGAATGAAAATAACACATACACTACCTGAAAAATGTCTTGTTGTTGATCCCAGTTGTAAGAGCAACAAATAATAACTTGACTTCTAGATGATCATTTGGAAAAGTGGCAGAAGGTCGATTTTTCCAATGGATCACCTGTTGATCTCAATCATCACAAATACTGCAGAAGACCTATTGGAACCCGCATGGACCCAAGATTCTCATTGAAATCAGTCAAGTTTGGTGGAGGAAAAATCATGGTTTGGGGTTACATTCAGTATGGGGGCATGCGAGAGATCAGAAGAATGGATATCAACATCAACAGCCTGAGGAATCAAGACATTTGTGTTGCTCATTACATTATAAACCACAGTAGAGGGCAAATTCTTCAGCAGGAAAGCACTTCTCATACTTCAGCGATATCGTTCTAAGATTTATAAATACTCAGTTGAAGACAAAATTATTAGCCATCTTGTGAAATTGTAATTCTTTATTTAAATATTCCCCAAGTGCTGTTTGACAGAATTTTTATCAGTTCGTAATGGTTTAATTCAAGTAAAAGTAAATTATTTTTCTCTAAAAATGTACTTGAGCAAACGTACACATCTTTAATTGTACTCTAAATTACAAGTAACTCAAAATTTGTACTCAAATAAATGGAAAGAATAACTGGGTGAAGGCACAGCATCATTGGCAGGGCAGCTAGAGCAAGCTCTTGCCAGCAGTTCTGTGAACGCATGGTTCGATTGTAAGGTGTGTTTGTCCAATTTTCAAATAAATCTTTAACTCTTTCAAAAACATTTAAAAAGGACAAATTCATGCTTTTACTTGGACTGGACCTGAAGTATCTGTAAGTATGCGCAAGAGCGTGGGAAAGCTTGCATATATATCACTTTCACCTCTCAGTAAATGCAGAAGGGACCAAGCCGACTGCGTGCATCACACTAAATACGGGGGTTCTTCCCAAGGGCGGCCCTGAGACAGGAACCAGTTTGTCATCTAGTGTCCTTGTCCTACTTTAGAAACCACCCTGTTTCTGCCCACAGCCTCGAAGGAGCCCAGAGAACGGCTCCTCTCACCAAGGGTAAAAAGCCGATGATGACCTGGAAGTGAACAGCACTCACCGCGGAGCATGTTCCCATTTTCACCCTGACACGTTGGCAAACACACATCATCGCTTTGCTGGAGTGCAAAGCCCCGCTGCCATCCGTCCATTTCCCAGTGCACTCTCAAACATTTAACATTTGTCCTATTTGAGCTAAAGTGCAATCATGGGTTTAAACTAAAGTAAAAAAAATGTTCAAGCTTTAAAAGTGCTCCACCGAGGAACGTTTTACTGCCCGGAGGTTTGTCTATCAGATTTCACAAGACAAAATGGAGCCCTCGGTTAGGTTTCATTTTCAGCTCTATCTAAGATGTTTCTCTTAAAGTGCTTGGGAAGATACTTTAAAAGGTTGACAGGATAGAACATACTCGTTTTTAAATTAGTTAAAGCGGTGCTGTTATTCTTTACAATTTCAGCTTGTTTAAGTTCTCCTCTATATCAGCAAACACTGCTTTCGGAATCCCTCAAACACTTGAATGTAATCCAATAAAAGTAATTCTTTGCATGACCTGTTATCCCTACATTTACATTAATAATAATAATTCCTTACATTTATATTGAACTTTTCTGGACACTCAAAGCGCTTTACACATTGGGGGAAATCTCTTCATCCACCACCAGTGTGCAGCATCCACCTGGATGGCGCGACGGCAGCCATATTGCGCCAGAACGCACACCACACACCATCTGATTGGTGGAAAGGAGACCAAGTTATGATATGGGGATGGTTAGCAGGCTATGATGGACAGAGGCCAGTGGGTAAATTTGGCCAGATTTAACGTCTCACTGAAAGAGGGCGCTCACTGAGCAGTATAGAGTCCCCTTTACTATACTGGGGTCGCAGGTTGAGCACTCCTTGCTGGCCACACTAACACCACTTCCGGCAGCAACCTAGTTTTCCCATGTGGTCTCCCATCCAGGTACTGACCAGGCAGAAGTTGTATAATGTGTCACTGTACACTGTAAGCCTTTCAGAAGTAAATCTATTTACTTCACGCTGTCAGGTGTTTGACCCGTACGGCACCTCAGAGTCTGTAATCCTTATGCTATTGGCCACATCACGCCAGTCCTCCTCCAGTCAGTCCGCGCTGTTGCCCCCCCAACAAAAAAAAAACTAGTAGACATGACAACAGCACAGTGACAACATTAAATACGACCCGAGCAGACATTTAAAAGTATTCATTTAACGCATTTGTGACCAATAATGGGTCTTATTTCTGTATTAGTGATCACGATCTTGAACGAATAATTTTTTTTTACAGGATCTTCTGAGTGTACTGGTTGAACTAGTTCACCAAATCGAACTGAATCATTTGAAACAAATCACGTCTCAGTGAGCACTCTTGTCCACAAGCTACTTACTTTTTAACATGCCTCAAACCACCCTCTGACTTGAAATAAACCAGTTATTATATTAATTCAGTTATTAGAACAGTACACTGAGATCAGATTCGATAACCTGTGAACTGATAATACTGTGCATGTGTGATTCAGTGAATCGAACTCAAACAGTACATGACAGCTTGCTGTGATTGAACTAAACTTGAACAACTGCAGTGTGGGTAAACTGAGGGCTTCAATGAGAGGATGTGGCGAAACAACATAAGTTTGTTTCATAACAGAAAATCATAATGCAATTTAATTAAGTGAATCATGCTTCAGTTGGGTTGCAAAACGTAATTGTAAGAAACTTTTTAGGTCATGGTGATGTTTTAACCAAGCGGCAACCTCCCGCTTTCTCTCGGGAGGCCAATACGGAAGTAACTGAAACTGCAATTCATCAAAATTCCGCTAGTCCTGGCTCCATAATAGAGCAAGTTGCAATTGAGCCCACTGTTAGAATGGCCAATTTTACAACAGAAAAAAAGGTGTTTACAGCCTGGTACAAAGAACGATTTTGGTTCATATGGCTATTATTACCCTCCATGACAACTGTGAGGGGGGTGAATTTTTTTAAAACTCATCCATTTCCTTTATATTAGGTTATATTAAGTTTGCATAATTAAGGGCGTGGCCACTTGAGTGACAGCTAGGTCTCGCTGGTCGCCGTCACTTCACCTCAGCTGAATCCGGCAGATTAGCCACTGATCTCGGCATATTCATCGTATTTTTGTTCTGTTTTATGTGGCTTTACACAGTCAGCTGCCTTTTGGACTTATTTCTTACAATTATCAGATGATATGGGATGCTGTGTGCATTTAATTGTGCTCACAAACCATTCACGTGGCCTCGTTTCCCATGTGAGTAAAGTTATATACTTATACACCATCTCTATAAATGTAATAGTTTTATTTAAGATCATTTATCATTAATATTTTTCTTTAGACCCATAAAGCACTCCAGAATGTGCCAGATTGATTAGCTGTAGGCTCTAGAACAGTCATCTGAAGCGTTGTCATACAGTGTTATGCTGGATTTCATCAAGAGTCTTGCATTTACTAACACAGACTATATCTGAAGTGTTTGGAAGTAATTCGCGTTTTCCTCCTGTAGAAAAACGTCATAAGAGCAATGTTTAGTGGCTCAATGTATTACTACAGTGTTTTTAAAAGTCTAAACACTTTATTGATATAGTGTACAGCCAAGCACATGTGGTCAGAACACAAACGAGTCGCAGGTAATAGAGTATCAAGCGTTTCTCCCAAAGTAAAGTCTGTCTGCTAGGTCTAAGCAAAGTGCCAGCAGGCGTTTGTAGCTCCGCCCACTCTCCGCCTCTTTGCCCTTATTTGGTATCCCGCCGTGGGTGCGATGACGCGCGAACAAAATGGCGACGGTTGGCCGCGCCTACTAGTAGCTTCTTTTGCAGTGTTCAGAAACCTATGGGTGACGTCACGGATGCTCCGTCCATATATTTTACAGTCTATGGTTTTAACTTAATTTTGATTCAAATTAAGATTTCTGACTACATATTTTTGATATGTTGAGTCCAAACATGGGAAGATTGTCACAAAAGATCCAGTTCACGTTAAAGATTTGAACTTCCCATCGCTACTTTGTATCTAACCTCAGAAGCACCCTTGCACACATATTGTACTTAGGGCTGCTATCTTGTGGGCTGTTGTATTTGAATTCGAGGATAGGTAAATGGTGATGGTAGATAATAGTGCTCTTGTGTTCTCTGAATACATGTTTCAAAAAATGTATGGTTGAGTTATTATACAACTGATTTTGAATCTTGCACCTAACAAATATCCTTATTAAAATATAGAAACTAATAAAGTAACTGAATTTGAAAACAAAAAATCAAAACGAAATAAACTAAAACTAATGAAAATCCAAAACTATTGTAACCTTGCCGAGGACCCGTCAGGTAAATCTTTAAAGGGAACAGTGTACTTTATAACGTCATTCGTATCACCCCGGCTACGTTGTTTCACTTTCTTAACAATAAAATGATAACTTCATATTAGAAGTTTTAGAAACCGCATTAGTAAAAATAACCAACAATTTACTCTTAGCTGCTGACCAAGGGTGCATCTCGCTATTAGTTTTACTCGATCTTAGTGCTGCATTTGACACTATTGACCACAATATCCTCATTAATTGCTTAAATTCTACAGGTGTCCAGGGACAGGCCCTACAATGGTTTAAGTCATACTTAGCTGACTGTTACCAGTTTGTGAATATTAATGGACAGCCTTCACAAGTCAGCCCAGTAAAGTATGGGGTGCCTTAATGATTAGTTTTAGGCCCTTTGCTGTTTACAATATACATGCTACCCCTGGGAGACATTATTAGAAGACTTATTATTATCAGAATTATTATCAGCTTTCACTGCTATGCAGATGACACTCAATTATATATACAATTCTTCTTCTTCCACTTGTTTTAATTATGGATGGCAACACAACGTGGTGTCTCTCTGATGTCTAAACATTGTAACAGGTAAAAACAGGTCTTCTAAGCTATATGCATATTAGTGAAGTTGCACCTCATTTACAATAGAGCGCGCTGATTGGTTCGAACCAAGTCTTTCTCTTGAATGAATGATGAAAACTCAAAGACGTCACATTGTATCCACCAGTACAGACCTCCAGTCTCCACACTGGAATTTACACAAGGATCTCATCGCAGTGACGTTGCTTCTAAATTTCTTTTCAAACCTGAAAAACGAATTTGCTCAAAATAACACAAAAACAACCAATTTTTTACTTTTTAGTGAAATATATGTGTCCTAATGGTGTTTTTAGCAGTGTGGGACACCACGTATATGACTGTCAGCATCTCAAAAAATGTGTTTTTGTGTTTCGTGACCCTTTAAGGTTATTGCACACTGAATCTGAAATTTTCATTTATAATTTCCACACGTTATAAAATAAATTTAACTTAAATTAATACTTTTTTTCACTTTTGGTATCCGAAAAAAGCAGTTTGAGAGGTGTTTTAACAGTTCAGAGCCGCCATACAAGCGAAAAGCTAAATACAGAATGCCATCGTTTGAGGTACAGATAACTTGAGAACCCTCAATATGCTGGATTCAGTGACTGGCGCTCTTCTCCACTGCTGCTGTTTGGGTGGTTTTGTGTGTGTGTCCATACATCTGATGTACTGCCAATAGACATAATAATAGAAAGCATGGCCCGCTTTCGGTTTGTACTTCGATACGTCAACGCAGCTGCTATTTATTATAATGTCAGTAAGTACTGCCAGTCTCTGTTCAGGATTTGTTTACGTACGTGAATGTGTGAAGTATCACAAGCAATGTATCAAATTCCACTGATTTTCTGAAAAAAAAACTTTGCATTTCAGGATAATTTTTGATCTCTCCTTCCTCTCTGTGCAGTATTGGATGAACATAATATGTAACCCATACCTCTTTCTTTATCTACTTTGGAGAAGAGAGGAGAACATACTATCACTGCTTGAACTGACTCTGAAATGTTTTGTGTTTTTTCTTAATATATTAATTAATACGCATCAGTGTGCAAGGTTTGTGGACGTGATGAATTTTTCCGCATATGAATGTGATAAAATATGACATTTTATATGCAATTTCATACAAAAGTTTCAGACTTTAGTGTGCAAAGACCTTTACTCCTTTGAGAGCCCACTATTGTAAAGTGGGCAATCAGTGATCTTTGAACAAAACCTTAACAAACCCTTCTATTTTCAATCCAACCAGACAAAAAGACTACTTTCCACAATCAAATTCATTTAAAACGGACAAAGGTATTTTTATTTTTTCGATTTCACTCTTAAACGCATCACATTACCAAAATAAAACAGCCTGTGCTCCATTTGCTCCTCATTTAATCTCATTCATGTTTAAGAACAACAATGAACACTAAAAAGATTTAACACTTACTTGTGATTTCACTTTCCCTTGGTGCTCAACTATTTTCTAAATTACACAGACAAAAGTCACAACAGGTCAAGCTTTTCATTTTACACACCACAATCCTTTCATGTGCTCAAAGCTAACTGGCATCTTGTAAGTGTAATTTAAGCTTTATTGCATGCTTTATATTAAAAGGATTATTTTTTTGTGGCTCACAAGGCAGAATTAGATAAACGCTTTAAGCTTGCTCTACCAGGCTGCATCCATTCTAGTTTAATCAGGTGTCCTGAATGAGGCAGCGGCTCCACATGAGGCAAGGCTACAACCGCACGGCTACAAATCAATGAGCTCCAGCCTGTAATTGCTCCTCGGGTTCTTCCCACAATGCAACTGCGCTGAGGCAAAGAGAAAAGCCGCACCGATATGCTGCTGTACAGCTAATTAACAGTGATAGATAATGGTTAATTAAAACTTCATGAAGACAAAAGATCAGAGTAAGCCATCATCTGGAAAGTAATGGTTGTGCTATCAGGACTAATGTCTGCATAATTCAGAATGCATTATGGGAGGGGATATGCAAATGTCCACGTTTTTGGCAGGGTTTTTTGGGTGGTAAAATCTAAAGTAGTGCCATATACCCAATCAAATTGCAATACGAACTCATATCTGTGAATAACATCGGACAATACTACTGTATCTGAAGGTTTGGTTTTAATTACTGTATGCAGGATGCTAATTCAGGTTTAGCGTATTTTGATTCATTTAGTTTCCAGAGCATTTCCAGAGCTGCTCTGACACTCACTTTATGAGTATTTTACAGGTTTATTTGAGCAAAACTATTGCTAGAATATATACTCAATATACTACAATTGCAAATCAGAAAAAGTTGGGACAGAATGGAAAACGCGTTAAAAAAAGAAAGTGATTTTCAAATTTTCTTTGACTTGTATTTCATTGAAATATAAACAGTGTGCATGTTCTTTCTTTTGTCTCTGCCAGTGGTGGAAAGAGTACTGAAAAATCATACCTAAGTAAAAGTATCAGTACTTGCCTTAAAATGTAGTGCATGTAGAGTAAAAGTATCTGTTGTAAATATTACTCAAAGTACGAGTAAAAAGTAGACCTTTCAAAAGTACTCGAGCAGTGAGTATCCAGCTGTAAAAAGCTGATGCATTTACATGTAATTTGTGTGTAAACGTAACATTCTGTGGTGAATTTAGTTATTGCCAAGCAGGCACACAATGTCAAAAGAAGTTATTTTTAGGTTAGATTTAGGTTGTGATGTCAGGTGACCAAAATTCAAGTCTAGCCAGCGTCTTAGGATAATGTTATTTTGATGTCCAATAATGTTGTCAAATGACGTTGATATTTGGTTGATTTTTAGGTTGTTAGAAAGTGACCAAAATCTAACATTGAGCCAACATCTTTAACCAACGTCAAATACTGACGTCAAATACTGATATTTATTCATTAGGTATGGCAACCAAAATCCAGCATCTGATTGATGTCATAGTGGTAACGTCCATACAATGTCAAGGGTCAATCATTGATACTTGGTTGATTTTTAGGTTGGACATTGATATTGGCCTGACATTGGGTTCTGATGTCAACCCGATTTTCATTTCCAAGCAAAATGTCCCCATAACGTTGGGGGATGACAATCTGACTTCATGTTGATGTCTTGTGCCTGGTGGGTGTTTAAGGCCAGTTTGGTCATCATACAGTAAACATCTGTAATCTTCTCATCAGTGACATGCATCTAAACAATCTCTGGGTCATTGCGAATAAAGATTTTGGACATCTTCTTGGACACTTTTAATGCTTCCAAACAGTTTGCTGCAATTATAAATTGCCCATGTCTTGAGGTAGTTCATTATTATTATTCATGACTTTCTATGTGCAATTTGATTGGACAGGAATCACAGGACAGATTTTTCTTATTACCATAGACAAGAAAAAATTAAGTAGTGACTGCAGGTTGAAGAAAAGTAGTGGAGTAAAAGTATGGATACTGCACTAAAACTGTACTCAAGTGAAAGTAAAAGTACACATTTTGAAAACTACTTATGAATTACAAGTTTGAGTATTTGTAATTTGTTACTTACACCACTGCTCTCCGCAACAGTTTTTAGAAATGCATCATTAAATGAACTGAAACTCCACGAAAATAAAACGCACAAACATGAGACATATTGATATGTGAGGGACGCTGACAACGGGGTTGAGGATCCATGAGCAGTATTTATTAAGAAGTAGTCAGGCAGGCAGGGGTCAATCACAGTAGCAAACGGGTACATACAGGTAATCCAGAATCGTTACACATAGGTGAATGGTCGGCAGCAAGGATACAAATGGAGAGAACAAGGCAAAAGGTCACGGCTAGGCTAGACAAGGGAAACGCATCGTAATGTTCACAAACATTAACAAGACTTAGACTCAGACTGTGTGTGTGCGCGTGTTGTGTTAATAGTCCTTGTAATCAGTCCTTTACAATCCACTGGCTATGAGTGTGTAATCAATGGCGATCTGGAACAGGTGTGCGCAAGTTGCATGACAGAACTTGTAGCTCATTAGTGTGGTCTGTGTGTGTAGTTCTCCAGCGATCCGCTAGGATTAGATTGCTGGAGATGGTGCCACATATATCCATAGACAGCTTGAAGTGTCTACTTTTAAATACAGCAAGTGCACACTGAAAAGAAATATTGTTTCACATAATTGTAAAGTAAATATTCTAGCCTACAAGACTCAAAATTATTATTCAGGCCTATTCAGTGTGTTTTTTTGGACCTTATTTCAGCTAAAATTTTCTCCAAAACCTACTAACCATGCATAATATTTAAAAAAAAAAAAAAAACACAGGCATGTACATCAATATTTCTCACATATTATTGTAGCACAGTTAGTGCTGAATAAAAAAAAACATTGACCAATACTATGTAATAAGTAGCTGAAATAAGCACAAATGTCAGGTCATGTCAAAATATCTTAAAGGCCTCAAAATCAACTCAGACCCAAGAGGGTTAATGTGTTCCTCATGAGTTTTATTGTTTTTTTTTTTTTTTCAAAATAAACACAATTTTGGTTCCTGCAACACATTAAAAAATTGGAACAATGTAATGTTGCCATTCCTTTTTACAACACTTAAGATGTTTAGGGACTGAAGAATTAAAGTGATGAAGTGTTTCAGGTGTAATTTTATCCCATTATTCAAGTAAACAAGTCTTAAGGTGGACAACAGTACTCTTCATTGTCGTATTTTGTGATTCAAAATGCACCACACATTCTCTAGTAGAGACAGGTCGGGACTACAGGCAGGCCAGTCCAGTACCTGTATCCTCTTCCTCCTCAGGCAGAACTTTGTAATGTGTGCAGAATGTGATTGCATTGTCTTGTTGAAATATGCATGGGGGTCCCTGGAAAAGAAGGCAGCATATTGTGCTCCAAAATCTCTATGTACTTTTCAGCATTAATGGTGCCATCACAGAAGTGCAAGTTACCTTTGCCAAGAACACTGACATAACCCCATACTATGACAGACCCTGGCTTTTGGACTTGTTGTTGGTAACAGTCTGGATGATCCTTTTCTTCTTTGGTCCAGTACATACAGTGTCCATTTCTCCAAAAATACCTGAAATACTGATTCATCTGAGTTTACAGAACACTTTTCCATTGTGTGATGGCCCATCCCAGATGCCTCTGAACCCAGAGAAGCTGACAGCGCTTCTGGACACTGTTAACATATGGCTTCCTTTAAAGCACAGTACAGGCATTTGTAACTATGTTTTGTGGTACTTGACAATATATAAACAATTATTCTTCCACTGTAATCGATAATTTGAATTGATTAATCGTATAAGCTTTTCCCATTTTCTTTAAAGATCTTGTGACTAAAACGCAACAGAGCAGTAAAGAGAGTTTAAATGGCCATCACACACACACAATTTTACTATGGCTTTAAAACGGCAAATTCCATCACTTAGAAAAGTAACTGCAAGCCTCTCCTTAATAAAACAGACAATTTGATGTCTCATTCACCTGTGTCCCACAAACGGTGCAGGACAAGTTATACAGCAAAGTTTTGCTCTCAGTTTTAAAGGCCTGTTCAAACCACTAACCCCAAGTATGAGCAATAATAACAGAGCAAGCGCCCCTAACCATGTTAATGATGCCCCGACTGGGACTGGAATGGCAGAACGAAGACAGGACGACCGCATGTGCTTGTGTGAATGATGGAAAGCGGCCCTTCACCTCCTCAGCAATAACGGCCTCTTATCAGCTCTGTCGTGGAGGAGAAATGTGGATTTCATTATTTGTTGCAGTTAATGTTTGGTTCTGCTTGTTGACAGGCACAGCTGGCGGAGAGGAGATACTCAGCCAATGTCATCCCCATTAATATCACTTATTCAAGAGCGAGGCTCGAAGAGAAAGAGTTGGGGATATTGTTGAGAGGCTAGAGGAAAGGGAGCAGGAGGGACTGCGACCCGCACTGAAACCTTGACTGATGCTTTTTTAACATGGACTGAGAAAATGCCTCAGAGACGTAACAGCACCGCCTGCGTGTGACATTGAGGCTTGACAGCATTTCTTGTTTTCTGAGAACAGACGCGCTGCAACAAAGCACCGCAGGCCATGTACAAAACTCAGAAACCTCTGAAGTTACATCAATGAGGAATAAACAGACGCTGAGGTTTGAAGCAGTTGTTTGGACCAGTTTATCCAGTCGTGTTTACATAATCTTAAATCAGGAAAAAGCAAAACTGAACATGAATTTCGTGACCCCAAAAAGTCAATTAAACATAACACAATAAAAACGGGGGTGGCACGGTGGCTCAATGGTTAGAACTGTCCCTTCACAGCATGAAGGTTGCTTCTTCGAGTCAGTTGGCAATTGTGTGTGAAGTTTGCATGTTGTCCGTGTTTGTGTGGGTTTCCTCCGAGTGCTCCGGTTTCCCCCACAGTCCAAAGACATGCGTTATAGGTGAATTGGGGAAACTAAATTTGCCTTAGTGTATGAGTGCATGTGTTAATGCGAGAGTGTGTATGTGTCAGGATTCTGCCACTCCAGTCACATTAATTCTTGTTTTGGTGGCCAGACATTAGTCATGTCATGTGTTATATGTTGTGCTCGGCTCGAGTTTTCTCAGGTCGAGTACTCATCTTTCTCATCAGTGAGTACGTTTACATGGACACCAATAATCCAATTTTATTAAGATTAAGACAATACTCTGATTAAGAGTCTACCATGTAAACAGAGATTTTTGATTAATTAGTCCGATTAAACTCATAATCGAACTAAACCGAAATCAAATTAAGACATGTGAAGTATACGATTTTAGGCACATTATGAAACTACAGTACAGACATGTAAACACTGCAATCAAACTATTGCCATCATGTAGGTCTTTCACTGCATTTTGCGGCAGGATATTCCACATACACACGGCTGTGCACCTACCGAGTCAGTGAAGGACCATAGACATCTGCATCGTGAAATGCAGAGGCTTTATTCCTTTCCATTCGGCGTGCGTTATCAAATTCTATTAATCAACACTCTTCCACCAGTCCATGCATCCAATACCTCAGTTTCTCACGCTCGATCGGTTTTGAATGATTTGTTCATTTTGAATCTTTTATTTTACTCGAGAACGATTCCTCTCAGAGAGCGATTCGTTCATTTGCGCATGCGCACATTTGTGCAGGTGGATTAAAAGATTAGTTCATTCTTCGAGTTCTCTACTGGGTTTGAGTCATAGATAAAACACCAGGTAAACAATGAAGGATTGTTTTCTCTTTCTTAGTAGTATTGCATTGTATAGTAGTGTAGTGTAGTTCTAGTTATGACTTGTAGTAGTGTGATCAAAGTTTGGGCTAGTTGTAGATGTTTTTGGAAGCATCTTGTAACATTTTAATGTTATTTTGTCAAATTGAACAAAATGACTCTGAAAAGAATCGAAAAACAGTGAATGAGACTCAAAGGTCAGAGTCAGTAAAATGATCTGAACTTTCCATCACTTACGAGGGGGCATGAATGAATTGTTCCTGAAGGAAAGTGAAATTACAGTTAAAGTCAAAAAAATAAAAATAAAATGCCTGAAATTACATGAAACTCCAGAGACAACATGAATAGCAATGACATTAATCGAATTATGTGCTATAACATGTAAAATGGAATCATGGAAGGAACTTTCAAAAAGTAACTCATAGACACCTTAATCATATTATTGTCTTAATCAAATTAAGGCAAATAGTTTGATTACTGATGTCCATTTTAATGTAGTCACACAACTAGAAACAACTGTTTTATGTTTTGGCAGTTTAGTGGCTAATTAATACGAGTTCTGTGGTACGAAAATGTGCAATAATCATTATAATTTTTTTTAAAGAAGGCGCAGCACGCAACCGTCATTGGAGGTAAGCAAATTGTACAAAATTTTATGAATATAGCAGAACATTTTGGCGGTTTTAAAACCTTTACTTTTACAAACTGCAGTATTCACCTTATTCTCCACGTACGAGTGGGCGCAGCCATTTGAATCATTTTGGCTCGAAACTTCCGGTCTCATTCACTTCCATTTCATTTTTAAACGTTAAAAAAAGCTCGTTTTGCTGCTTGGTGTTGCAAACTTATATTTTCTTATTATAATATTTTACTTCGTCTGTATTGTCATGCAAACACTTGTTTGTAGAGTAAGTAGTTTGACCGTTTTTTGCCGTTTATTACTCCTAGTCATTTCTCCCATAGGCAACTGAATCGGAAGTTCTAAAACAATTGCAAAAACGAGCGCACTTCCGCATTGAAGAATAAGGTCAATACTTTGAAAACTGTTATCGCTGTTTTATTCCTTTCCATTCGGCGTGCGTTATCAAATTCTGTTAATCAACACTCTTCCACCAGTCCATGCATCCAATACCTCAGTTTCTCACGCTCGATCGGTTTTGAATGATTCGTTCATTTTGAATCTTTTATTTTACTCGAGAACGATTCCTCTCAGAGAGCGATTCGTTCATTTGCGCATGCGCACATTTGTGCAGGTGGATTAAAAGATTAGTTCATTCTTCGAGTTCTCTACTGGGTTTGAGTCGTTCGTTCTTCACAGGAGAGAGAGAAGCCTGTATTTAGAGCCGGAAAAAGATTTGATCAGTTCATTTCTTGATTCATCTCTTTACACATTGTCACATGACTCAAAAACCAGAAGACTCGAAACGTGAACTAATCATTGGTGTTTCCGACTCCGAGTGTAAGCATTAGTTAAGCTTTTTATTATTTTTTTTAATTGGTTTCAAAATCAGTAAACAATAAATTGCAGAAACTTAGAACATTAGAAAAAACTGAGATGTTGTTACAATCTGCATAATACATTTTAAAGAAGAGAAAAAATAAATATAGATTAAATAAAGTAAACAAAAAAATGAAAATATGGCGACGCAGTGGCGCAGTAGGTAGTGCTGTAGCCTCACAGCAAGAAGGTCACTGGTTCAAGCCTCGGCTGGGTCAGTTGGCGTTTCTGTGTGGAGTTTGCATGTTCGCTCTGCGTTCACGTGGGTTTCCTCCGGGTGCTCCGGTTTCCCCCACAGTCCAAAGACATACGGTACAGGTGGATTGTATAGGCTGAATTGTCCGTAGTGTACAGTATGAATGTGAGTGTGTATGGATGTTTCCCAGAGATGGGTTGCAGCTGGAAGGGCATCAGCTACGTAAAACATGTGCTGGATAAGTTGGCGGTTCATTCCACTGTGGCGACCCCGGATTAATAAAGGGACTAAGCCGAAAAGAAAATTGAATGAATGAATGAAAAAAATTTAAATTATTAGGTTATACGTTGAAAGCCATTTATTTATTTATTTATTTATTTTATTAGTTAAGCTTATATTGGACTGTCAGTGTCAGGTGAGCGAACGACTCAAATTTAAAAACATGCAAGAAGAGGTGAGCAGAGCTAATCATAGATAAAACACCAGGTAAACAATGAAGGATTGTTTTCTCTTTCTTAGTAGTATTGCATTGTATAGTAGTGTAGTGTAGTTCTAGTTATTACTTGTAGTAGTGTGATCAAAGTTTGGGCTAGTTGTAGATGTTTTTGGAAGCATCTTGTAACATTTTAATGTTATTTTGTCAAATTGAACAAAATGACTCTGAAAAGAATCGAAAAACAGTGAATGAGACTCAAAGGTCAGAGTCAGTAAAATGATCTGAACTTTCCATCACTACGAGGGGGCATGAATGAATTGTTTCTGAAGGAAAGTGAAATTACAGTTAAAGTCAAAAAATAAAAAATAAAATGCCTGAAATTACATGAAACTCCAGAGACAACATGAATAGCAATGACATTAATCGAATTATGTGCTATAACATGTAAAATGGAATCATGGAAGGAACTATCAAAAAGTAACTCATAGACACCTTAATCATATTATTGTCTTAATCAGATTAAGGCAAATAGTTTGATTACTGATGTCCATGTTAATGTAGTCACACAACTAGAAACAACTGTTTTATGTTTTGGCAGTTTAGTGGCTAATTAATACGAGTTCTGTGGTACGAAAATGTGCAATAATCATTATAATTTTTTTTAAAGAAGGCGCAGCACGCAACCGTCATTGGAGGTAAGCAAATTGTACAAAATTTTATGAATATAGCAGAACATTTTGGCGGTTTTAAAACCTTTACTTTTACAAACTGCAGTATTCACCTTATTCTCCACGTACGAGTGGGCGCAGCCATTTGAATCATTTTGGCTCGAAACTTCCGGTCTCATTCACTTCCATTTCATTTTTAAACGTTAAAAAAAGCTCGTTTTGCTGCTTGGTGTTGCAAACTTATATTTTCTTATTATAATATTTTACTTCGTCTGTATTGTCATGCAAACACTTGTTTGTAGAGTAAGTAGTTTGACCGTTTTTTGCCGTTTATTACTCCTAGTCATTTCTCCCATAGGCAACTGAATCGGAAGTTCTAAAACAATTGCAAAAACGAGCGCACTTCCGCATTGAAAAATAAGGTCAATACTTTGAAAACTGTTATCGCTGTTTTATTTTGAGACTTATTTGTGTGTGTTGATCATCAATTAAGACAACGTTAACACCTATCAGCTTTAATTGTGGGGAAATTGTTTAATCTTCCGGGTTTAAAATCATTATTGTGGCAGGATCAAAATTGGTGACGTATAGTGCTGATCTGCCTGTCCAGAGTTGACATGTAGGTTTCTCATTATTATTAATAACTGAGCTTTCTTATCCTATGAGAAGACCCTGTTTTTTAATTATTTATGAGAGCACATGCTTTCCGAAGGGAAGGCAGACCTACCAAGCTATGAGACCACATCCACACACAGCACGCAGTTATCCAGCTGTTAATGAAGGGTCGTATGTGTTTGATTCCATGATCCACGGGGTTTGTTTCATGTTTTTCCCCGCAATGCTGTCAGGGCTGATACAGCAAAGCTGTTGGTTTGCAGCAAGCATTTTTATCGAGAGAGCTGTATGAGAATTAGAGGATAGCGGATTTCGTCTTTTATCAGTTGAGTTTGTTACCATTCACACACATTGCCTATATCCGTGCTGCTGTGTTTCCCTATATTTAAAATCCTCCAGATTACCGGCAGGGATAATGGTTGAAATAGATAGAGCAGGAGACCTTCTGCACTGCCATTCACAGTGTCTGCATTCAGACCCGGGGATTCAGGAGGAGAGAAGTCCTTCACATTTATAGTGTTTATATAAACACGATTATCTTTATAATGATATAACAAAATGTGGTTATGTGTATGTGAAAGTACGAATAACAAATGTAGCAGGGTATTAGATTACTTACTGTTCATTTCTTTGCATTTTAACTTTGTAATCTATAAAATCATGGTTCTCCTCACAGTTTGGATCTAATTTTGTGAGCCAACTTAGTTGTCTGCTCCCCTCTTTCTCCCCTGCTCTGCCGGCCACGCCCATTTTTCCCTCTGATCACAGCACTCCATGCTTGTCATGAAGCATTTCTTGAAAAAATTCTGTGGTAGACTTGAACTGAAAGAGGGGGGTTCATGACCCTTTCAGTGAACATAAGCAGTGTGTGAGAAAAACAGAACTCCTCTTTAACATGCAATTAGGTCTTAATACACATCCAACAACAACAAAAGAAAAGGAGGTGAAAATCACTTCTAGTTGATTGTTTTTAACCTACAACTCTTCCAAACAAGAGCTCCAGCCATCACTGAGGTCACGGCCCAAACACACAGCAATCGATCACGTTAAATGCAAAAATCAGCACGGCTGACTCATTTGCTCAAAGGAGGTTAATAGAGGCAGGGTGCTGGAGGGGAAAATGAAAGGCTGATTGTCTTGTCACAGGTGACGGTAGAGGAGCAATCCTGCTGACGAAGCCTTGCAGCTTCCAGAAAAGGGGTGACCGTCCTCTCACACCACAGCACTCATGGGGAAACACACACTGTCAGCCAGCCAGCTCCTCTTCCTCACATTCAGACTAATCTTTCTCAAAGTGTCCACACAAACACCTGAGATGCTGTTCAATTACTGCTCCTCACACCTGAAACTGTTGTCTGTGGACCACAAGAAAGACATATTGTGCAGAAACCTTTTGAGTTATGTTCAGTGAAACAAGACAAGTGTCATGTTGAGACAAAAACAGGGTCACTCTATATATAGGTGTACGTATCTGTATGTTATAACCAGTATGTTATTGGACTGAATCAGAAAGCAAATTTATCTAAAGTCTTGAAACAATCCATAAAAAAACAAAACAATTACAGCATGTTATTGTGAAGGATTGAAATACTTTTTATCTGGGTGGAGTGCTAGTCCACTATGAAGCCCCAGCAAGAAGCGTGACAGGGGACAGATGATGATTGTTCATTGTTTCTCTCTTCAGAATAAGGCACTTTACATCCTCTAGTATTTCTTTTTTTTAAAGATTTATTTTTGGCCTTTTTTGCCCTTATTAAGTAAATAGGACCGTATTTCAGACAGGAAGCGAACTGGGCGAGAGAAAGGGGGGATAGGGACGGGAAATGTCCTTGAGTCGGGATTCGAACTCGGGACGCCTTGAAGTGCTACTACGCTATATGTCAGCGCACTAACCACTAGACTATTGCACCGACCATACTCCAATAGAGCTGCACGATTCTGGCTAAAATAAGAATCGCGATTTTGTTTATTTTTATTTAGCTTAAAATAAAGATCACGGTTTTCTCACGATTCTCTAGATGTAAAATAAAGCTTAATAATACAATAATAAAACAATAATATGATGTGTAGGTCTACTGGTTTCTATAAATAATTCTATTCTACTTATGATAATTCTGATGTTGATTTATGTTTGAGATATATGCTTGCAATCTGTCATTGACAACATTTAGACCATTTTATTCACTGGTAAAATCAACATTATATAGGCTAGAGTAGTTATACTGACACTGTAAACATTTATTTTCATGCACAACTCTGTGTTTGCTATGAAAGAAAAAACATGTCAAATGCTTGTCGCAATCATAACTCCAAAATGCGATATGATCATTTAAATTATGTGCACGCTTTTGGTTTCATTTTCACTACTAAGTGCTGTTCATACTTCGTGCACGGCTTTTACTATATATTATTTACAACTTTATTACCTGTTACTCACAGCCTATGCAGGTTCGGTTCACTAAAGTAGACGCGCGCGCCTCTATCATTAAGTAGGGCGCACGCCCGCCTGCCATCTCTGTGATAGCAGCTCATCCTGGTCAGCAGCTCACGACACGTGTGATTTCCCGGCCGCAAATACAGCATTATATGAAGACAAAAATGACATTTTTAGGTGAATTATACCTTATAAATACATTATGTGACTCTTTCAACATCATTTGGAAGTGTCCATGTCGCTGAGCAATGTGAAACAATGAAAAGACTCGTGCAGCCGCCTTTGCTTCTCTCCTGAACTTGAAAATATGACTGGCTGAATCGTAGAAATGCTGAATTAAGATCGTCTAGGGGTCGAATCGAGATCGCAATCTTTTTTTTTTTGATTAATTGTGCAGCTCTATTCTCTATTTCACAGTTCTCAATTTAACAGAGGTGGTAATAAGTGTGGTTTAATCTGAAATAAAAAAATAAAATATCAAGATCTAGCTCTGTACAGTAATACAAATATTCATTTCAGCACACATTTCAAAATAACGTGAATATAAAATATGACGCAATAGGTGCTAAATATAGACGCAGGAAACAGCTGTTCACATTCTGTAAACTCCAATATCAACAAATAATATCAGTCGACCATGGCGCAGCAGGATTACTATAACATAAACAGGATTACTGTAACATGATAAATAAATGAACGTAAATCAACTTACAGTCATGCACGCACGTTTACCACTTATCGATACCATGAGAGAATGAAAATGAAAGCAAACTAGATCGTTACTGACAGACTGCCGTCAGTCTTCTGAACATGCCCATCTATGTCACGTGCACATTAATAGGTCTGTTTAGACTCAATAAGGAGTTTAGTACAGTTATAAATCCTGAAATCAGCTGAATTAAACCTGACAATGGCACTTAATATTTAATATGGTAATGTGATTTCAAAGATTTGTTTTAATCTTTATTATAACACGTTTTGGGGCTGAACTCTGGAAGGCTTGATTGTGTTAATGGAGTGCACTTCTCATGCTTCATATAAGTAAAAAAAGTGTGCATTTTTAGCATTTTACCTTTATTTTCTATCAAAAACAATCATTTGACTTGAAGCTTGCAATGGCCATTAAGTCATGAGTCAAACCAAAAATCAAAGGACCACAGATTTTAGCCATGGACTACTGGAATCTTGTAGTATTTCCCAAATTTGTCCAAATCGTGGCTGAACTTGCAGTGTGAGAAGGGCTCACCGTCTCATCCAAAAGACGGTGCTCACTGACAGTATAGTGCCCACTACATGGGTACATGGGGCAGTAGGACCCATAGAAACCACCTGCTGACCATCACTTCCAAAGTGAGACCTAGTTTTCCCATGTGGTCTCCCATGCAGGTACTAACCAGGCTCAGCCCTGCTTAGCTTTAGTTGGTGAGCAGTCATGGGTGATATGGCTGTGTTATAATGCTGCTCTGTGCAGTCTAATAAAACACAGAACATAAAAATTTGTGAGTCTTCGCTTTAATTTAACTGCAAGTTGAATTGCCCAAAGTTCTTGGCATGTTGATGTAGAATATTCAAATGACACTGACAACAAAGTGCAAACACTAAATTAAAAATATTCCATAACAAGCATTTCTTAGAGTACGTCAAATGTTAAACTAAACAAACCTGTGTTCAACTGTGACCTAAAATCCTCTTTTTGTATCTTGAAACAGTCAACAATGACTGATTACCTGATCTGAGTGTACTGGTCGATGTATGAGACCCTAAGAGTTCACTGATATATTTTGGGGAAGACTTGTGTATACCTGGGATGAAATCTTTAAATCAATCCTGAACTTGACTGGCAACCAGAACCAGCAATATATATATTCTATTGCTGTTCAGTTGCTTTTTGGATATTGTAATGAAAACAAATATTGTTTTTATTACATACTGAGCCTTTAACAAATTGGTTTAACATACTTGCACACACATTCAATTGGTAAAGGAAAAAGCAGTAAAGAGCATGAAGTTCCAGCAGTTTTTATAATTCAGCAGATCTACAGTATATGAAGTTCTCCTGAAAACACAGAAGTGTCCTCACGGCAAGTCTCTGAGCAGAAACACAATCACTTATAATGCAATTTAAGTCAATTTCTGCAGTACGAAAATGAATTAGCTTCCACAACAGACGAGCATCATAACTATCTGTGTCAGCTAAAGCACACATGCATTCATGACAGCTGGTATAAAGCAGTTTACCTGGGCCTAGAGGGCACCAGACCAATCATAACCTCTCTCTGAACGATATTTGTGCAGGTAATATTCTGGCTGCATTATTCCACGGCTGTCTTAAGGAGGCTGTATTGATGAGATATTACAGAGAGGTGATCCGGTTGCTGAGGCACAGCTTTCCACAGGGGGATTTCATGGAACTCTGGATAATATGATTGGCGTCAAGAGAATGTGATAAGAGTTCGGGTGTCTTGCCTTGTTAGAGGGAAGGGTAAACTATCGCCACAGCTGTTGTACATAGGTTTATTTTTAATGCGATTCATTTAGAAGAGACCACTGAAATTGAAATTGTGTGAGAGAGTCACACACTGTAAAAAAAAATATGATCAATTAGTCCTGACAGCATATGTTTTCACTTCATTGTAACTTTTTAAACTTTGTTAATCTTGTTCTAACTCAATTTTATAAGTTACGCAAGTTGTTTTAAGTCAGTTTAACATAATATTAGTTCAACAGACTCATAAGGTTAATTTGATTCAGCTTAAAAATTTAAATCAACCAGGATTTTTTACAGTACAGAAACTGGATTCACTCTTTTCTTTTGACAGATGTGATTAAAAAATCACATGACTTTATGATTCCAGAAATATATATATATATTTTAAATAATAACCTTCTGGAGCACCCAAAGGAAACCCAGAGGAACAAAGGGAGAACATGCAAACTCCATGTTTTCCGATACATTCATTCTTCCATGGCGGGGCGCCACACCAAAATTGATCCTGCCACGTCTACATTAAAGCTTCTTATTCAACTCATTCAGTCGTGTTTTTTTTTTTAATGGCGGGTGATAATCGCACAAAACCGTATTAAAAGGTAAGTGAATTATAACAACGCAAACTTTTCTGTAACCGTAGTAGTGCTGTGCAATATTTGTTTACCCTTTAAGGTTACGTGCAGACTGACTGACTGAGTGACTGACATGTGCGTGATGCCAGCAAACACGACGTTCAGCCTTTCACTTTACATCAGGACGCATTAATACCACTCTGTAGGTCCATTGGAGACTTTCATAAATATTCCTTGCAAATCAAATAAGATTTTTATTATTATTTAATTAAGAGCGCACAAGAAGATCTGCGCTTGAGCAGCGTATATTTGAGGGGACGTGCAAGAAGTTTTGTGCACGAGCAGAGGAAATCGGCACGCAAGCAAAGAGATTCGCTTGGTCGTAGGCTTTTACATAAATGTGAATGCAATCTTGTAATACTGCGCTCACGACATTTGTCACTGAAATAACGCCACAGGTACTTGGTAGATCTTTGTAAAAAAGGCCTGCCGCCACTTCTGGTAAAAATCCTAGAGGAAACACTGAACTCCACATAGAAACGGCAACTGGCCAGGCTGGGACTCAAACCAGCGACCTTCCTGCTAACCACTGAGCCCTCAGTTCATCTTGTCAAACAATACATATCTAAACCTTGTAAAAAAGAAGCTTGTCTAGTATATTCAAATCCACAATTTCTCAGTAATGCCTAAACAACTAAGGAAATTACAAGCAGCACTGTAGAGTTAGTCATACTAAAACCTAGTGGTTACACCATGTCATTACATGATTGTCTTTTCATTTTTTTTTTTACATCCTGAGGTTCGTTCTTCGTACCTCGCTTAAATGATCTAAGATGATTTGACAGATCCTGGTTCTCGTAATCTTTATAACTGATCTCTGGCTAATTTGGTTCTTCAAACAAGTTCGCGAATCAGATTAAAATGTCGTCTAGAGGAACTGATCTGAGATCACTGCGTGTGTTGTAAAGGACTGATCTATCGATCTTCGTATTCAATGACATCATCTAATTAATATTCAATTATCCGTGTGAGCAAAATTACATGCAATTTGTTTAGTTTTACATAAAGGGTG
>NC_079451.1:39711440-39756440 GCF_903798145.1 Danio aesculapii | reverse complement strand
GCAATGCTCTTCTAGCTGCACTCCCATCCTGCACTCTTAAAGAGCACATAGTTTACCTCGTTTTTTATGATTTAATAATAATATTATGGTTCTTCTAAGTGTGCCAGTTTAGGTTCAGTTTAAAACACAATTCAGATTTTTTTATTATAATGTGTTAAAAGTGTCATGTTGGGGGCGTGTCCACAGTTCGCTGATTTAGGGGTGTGTTGCTTCACATGAAAATTAGTTTCGGCTTCCCGCCAACGTAACAAGGCGGCGAGGCCATGAGCTCACCCGCTCTGCGTTTGCAACAGAGTCTGACAGGCAGACTGCGAGAAGGAGCTGGAGTGAGAGGTACAGCATTCAGTCGTACATGTACGACTCTGACACAGACCAAGCAGAGAGTACAAAATCATTTGTGTCTTTGTACAGTTTTACAGCCAACTGTGTGCTAGTTTCAAGTGCAGAGCTTGTACACAGAAACTAATAACCACGCACACTGAATTAACTTTGACTGAGGCACCGGATGCGCCGCTCGAAGCCGCAACACAGCACACCAGACACTCTCTGTGGCGCGGCAGATACATGAAGTGTCCCGAATCGTCGTGCCACGCATTTTTGAATTCTAAACATAGGTTTCTGCAGCGGTCCGCGGCGCCCAGCCGTCGACTTGAGTGTACCCTGATAGAAACCGATGTTTAGAATTCTAAAACGCATGCTAAAGATCACAGGGAGCTTCTGGGATCGCCAGAAATGCAAACGGCTGAAGTATAAGGTGGACTCAATGAGAAGTACACATGTTTGCAAACCTGCCTAAAGATACAACCAATAATTCCGATTAGAGCGATAATGTGGAGAATATTGCTCTTGTGTTGAGCCTAATGAGCCTTGCATCTAAAAATAGAGCTAGCATGTTCCTTTAGTGATATCGCTTCCACTCACGCTGAAAATGGCGGACGTGAATCAACAAACTGAGGATATGATGACGCGCCTGTCAATCAATATTGATGGGCGGGGGGACCGCACTCCTACGTAAAGTTGCGGTCGGTTTGAAAACCGCTCCAATTGGTCCACCGTTTTTTATGTTGTTAAATTGAAAAAAAAAGCACTGGGTGTGTTTATATCACCCCAATATGACAGTCTATACACCATACATGCACATATGTCTGTCCAAACAGCTTGAAAAGTAGATTTTTTACCATAGGTGCCCTTTAAGCCTCTACAGATGATCCAGAATCTACAGCTCATCTGGTCTTCTGTGAGCCCAAGAGAGCCCATCTAATACCGCTCTTTATATCTCAGCATTGGTTGGAAGCTTGGATCAAGTTCAAATCTTTGATGCTTGTTTACAGGATAGCCACTGGCACTGCACCCTCTTATGGCTGATTTATACTTCTGCATCAAGCACACATGTACGGTCTGGCGCAGACTTCGCGTAGTTGCATAGCCCTCGCCATGGCTGATGCCGACGCTGACACGCACCTCTCAAAAAATGTTACTACACGTCGCAACGACGCGTAGCACAAACTTGGTGACTGGTCGGCTTGGTAGCTGTGACAATTGTGGGCGATGCTGAGAGCCACGAGCCCGATGGAGCAAGTGTTTACAAGTGCCAAGTCCCGTGAAGTAGCTCTAGATCAATGGTGTCAAACTCAATTCCTGGAGGGCCAGAGCTCTGCATATTTTAGCTCTAACCTCCTCCAACTGCTTAATAGTCTCTAGTAGTCTTGAACGCTTTGATTAGTTGGATCAGCTGTGTTTGATTAGGGTTGGAGCAAAACTGTGCAGAGCTGCGGCTCTCCAGGAATCCAGTTTAAGACATATGCTCTAGATGGAAACTGTTGTTTTGTGTTTGCCTTTTGATTAAAGTTGTTGCATGCCTGCTGGTTCAAGGAAGTGGTTTCGGTAGTGTTATTGCAGAGCAACGCAGAACTATAAATGCACGGCTACGCGCAAGACAGACGATTGCTTGACGCAGAAGTATAAACCAGCCATTACCTTAACCTGCTCCTGAAGGTCTACACCCCCTCCAGGAGCCTCCGGTCGCGGTGTGAGCACCGCCTTTATGGTATCATTGCAGAGAGGCAATAAGTCACTTTTCAAAACCTTTTGAGTCAATGTTTCACGCTGGTGAAATGATCTTTTTATTCCCACACTGACTGTGGATTCACTGGTATCCATCAAATGACAACTAAAAACTTATCTTTTTTTTTAGAGAGCACCTTAACCATGGCCTAAACCAAGACCCACTTCTCTTCTCTACCTCATCACACCAAGTCAAAATACTATATATTCTGAGTATCAAGCCTAACTCAACAAACATAACAAACCACCTTTCTCTTTCTCTGTAGCACAAACAAGTTACTTTGTATAACTAGCACTTGTGTGTATTGCCTCATGTTGAATCGCTGAATGCCTCCTCAATTAGTCACTTTGGACAAAAGCATCTGCTAAATGACTACTATGTAATCGTGTATCGGAAATTAGATGTTCACTTGCTGTTGTGGTGATGCTTTAATTTCACAAGAAAGTGTCAGTAGTTCAAATCATAAGTAATTACATATAGCGGGGAAAATAAGTATTGAACATGTCACCGTTTTTCTCAGAAAACATAATTCTAAAGGTGCTATTATTAAAAATATTTCTCGGATGTTGGTAACAACCAAAGAAATCCATATATCCACACAAAACAAATCTAATTAGTTTACAAATTAAGTTATGTAAATTAATGAAATGAAATTTAAGGGAAAATGTATTGAACACATGAAGAAAGGGAAGTGTAGAAAGGCAGTGAAAGCCCAGACAGCAGCTGAAATCTCACAGTAGTTCTTCAGCAACCCTCTGCCGTTCGTCATCGTAAAATAATATTAGCTGCTTCAGTCCAACATCTACATTAGCAGGATGATGAAGATGAAACCAGGGTGGGCATTTCAGCAAGGAAACTCGCCGATGCTTTAAGAGAAAGAAAATCAAGCTGTAGAATGGCCAAGCCAATCACCTGACCTGAATCCAATAGAAAATACAAATTAAAGATCAGATTTAATAGACACACAGAACCATCAAGATTTTTAAACTGTTGAAGTCTGTGGAAAACTCACACCTGAGCAATTCATTTGACTTCATTCTCCATATGAGAGTCGTCGTTAAGCTGCCGTTACCGACAAAGCATTTTAGATAAAGTATTAAATGCATTTCAGTAGTTTTACACAGAACATTTTTTTCAGATTTTTTTTTTTTTTTTTTTTGTGTTTGTATTGTTTGGGTTTTTACCAAAATCTAGTTTAATTCTAGGTCAACAGCTCCTTTAGAAATATTATTTCCAGGTAAAAAAACATGACGTGTTCAATACTTATTTTCCCCGCTGTAACAAATCAGTCATGAATGTCAATTTTGGAATCATCTAAAGCTGAGTAAATACTCTATCCATTGATGTAGGATATGTTAGACTATAATATTTGTCCACGATACAGCTTTTGAAAATCTAGAATCTGAGGTTTAAATAAAATCGATATATTGAGAAAATCCCATCTTTAAAGTTGCAGTGCTTCCCACACGAATACTTTACTTGGGTATATTAACGGTTGCCCAAGTATATTCGGTGATTCTTTTTTAATTTTACTATTATAATATCCCTTAACACTTTTTTTGCCACCCAGTATATGTCGCGATCATCCGCGATCAATTAATTATAGTAAAAATCTACCAGTTTCATTCCGTGAGAGCGAGACCTGTCAGCACTCCCACAGCTCTGCAGACCCACAGAGACAGGCCTTTTTGGGACTTAAGTTTGTTTCTAAATCTTCTAAAATGTCTGAGATTCAAATTGAATCAGTGAGACTGTCTTTTTTTTGTGGAGGATGGATTACAAATTTGTCCATTTTAGTCAGCTAGGGCAGTGGTCCTCAACCTTTTTTATCACCACGCACCGGTCAACGCTTGACAATTTTACTGCGGGGGGTTGGGGGTGCTTTGTAAAATATGCAACATAAGGGGGCGGTTCACACAGAACACTTTGTTTCTTCTCCAATACTCTACTTTTTCATTGGTTTTCAATGTAAACACGCCTTGATGGATGTGTGTGACACTTAGGCCTGCGTCTCGGGTCATTTGAAGTGCCGTGCATTTGAGCATTCATGCAATAGAATGAGCCAAAGAATAAGTTGAAATCTTCATGGTCATACTGGCCTTACAGACACTGAAAGCGTGACACATCTGTTCTCATGAGGAAGTGTTGATAAGACACCAAATCAGTGAGCTGCCAATAGTGTCAGAGAGGAAAGCCTGATGCCCTGAGACTGGAATTGCTTGCTTGTTTGTAATAGGTCCTGCTGTCAGTCTGAGGGTCTGAGGGTCACTGGAAGAATGACAGAGAGGAAGGCTTTCAAACGGGCTTTATAAAGCCGTACCAGCACTACTGCTAAAACTGACCAGCTCAAGACTCTTAGTGATATTTGTGGAAAACACAAATAGAGCCGTGGAATATGTTAAAGGATTAAATAAAAATATACAGGGCTCTGCATGTAATCAGATTGTGATATGCATGGATTAATGTCTTGAAATATTGATGAACAAAATAAATTTTAGATATGAAGTTTGTGAATTACACAGTGTCCAGATGGCAAAACCAAATGGCACAGTTTTGTTTATCACACACATATTGAGGCAAGTGTGAAGCTCATGTTGTCTTTTAGAGTCTGTCGGCACACTATATGAAGACAAAAAATGCATAAGCCATCATTTTATTTGAATACATACTTCAAATAATTCATTTCATGTTTATTTTTAACAGGAAATCTAACCCTGCACTTAATTTACAAACAACAATAGGATCGTCTCAAAGCAAGAAGGTCGCTGGTTCGAGTCCCGGCTGGGTCAGTTGGCATTTCTGTGTGGAGTTTGCATGTTCTCACCGTGTACCTGTGGGTTTCCTTGGGGTGCTCCGGTTTCCACCACAGTCCAAAGACATGTGCTATAGTCAGTGTTTCTCAACCACATTCCTGGAGGACCACTAACACTGCATATTTTGGATGTCTGTCTCCTTAGTCTGTCACACCCAATACAGGTTTTTCAGTCATTGCTAGTGGGCTGATGATCTGAATCAGGTGTGTTTGAGACATGAAAAATTGCAGAGATGGTGGTCCTCCAGGAAAGTGGTTGAGAAACACTGCTATAGGCGAGTTTAATAAAACTAAAATTGGTCGTAGTGTAGTGTGTGTGAGAATCAGTGTGTATGGGTGTTTCCCAGTTCTGGGTTGTGGTTGGAAGGACATCTGCTGCCTAAAACATATGCTGGAATAGTTGGCACTGTAGCGACCTCTGAAATAGAGACCAAGCCGAAGAAAAATGAATGAATATCTAAATTATTGCTCATGTTTTAAGCATTAATTTTATTTTCACATATTTATTCTAAATAAAACCCTTCAATCAAATTCTAAAGAAAAAAACTACAGATGGAATAGGTTTTTATAACATATTTCATAGGACCCTGTCTTTAAATAAAATTAAAGATTTATTGAATTGTTATTAATGTAAATTTTTATACAAGCAGGTGTTTAGACATTAGACAGAAACATCATTTATATGTTGTTAAATTATGCATTTCTTATTTCTTATAAATTTTATTCTTCATTACTTAGGGCAGTGGTTCTCAACCCCTGGGCCACAGACCAGTACCGGTCCGTGGATCAATTGGTACCAGGCCGTACAAGAAATTATTCATTTGTCTAAATGACCTTTTATTTTAAAAAATCTTTGATTTTGAAAAATGATAATATTCTCGGTTACATTTCAGTCACTTGAGCGCCAAAATGTAACCTACAAGCTAACAAAATGAGTAAGAAACAGATGTCTTTGGAAAGTTTCTTTGCGAAGATAAAAAGGCCCAGTGAAGGACCCACAAACTGCCAAGGAAAAGATCCGCAACCCATTTGTCAACAAATCGGGTAAATCCAGCTTGTCTGTGCAAGAAGATCAACTGATGGTGGCCATTCACATATTGACCCTTTTCCACGTGCAAGCTCATTATTTCCAAAGGAGGAGTGTCGCGCTCGCGCCTTCCAGACGCGGCCACTTGAAAACATCGTCAGAATGTCGCAAGCGCGTGTCAAGAACGAGACAAGAACTGACAGAACAGCTTTATATTTTGTATGATATATGCACATACCCCTAGACTAATTATCTCAGACGAACACTGCAGTGCTTTTTATTTTTCTCCATAAATGTTACTTGTATTAGAGTTGCAGCAATGTTTTGTTAGCTTGTCATCCTCTGAGAAAACTGAGCGATTGATTGTCGCCTAGGAACATACCACTGCCGCGTGGTCACAGGCAGAGGTCGGTACAGGTGGCAAACAGGATAATGAAACAAGGCAAGGATCTAAATGCATGGTGACAAAGAAAATGCTTCTTACAGGTAAACACACAATAACTCTGCAATTAGTGTGTGTGGGAGGTGATTATATAGCCATGTAATCAGTCTATGATTTGTTTACGGTTGTGTGTGTGTACAATCAGAGAGAGAACTGGAACTGGTGTGTGTGAGGTGCATGATGGGCTTTGAAGTCCAGTTCAGTAACAGATTTGTAGTTCTCCAGCGATCTGCAACTGGTAGATCGCTGGTGATTGTGACAAATATGTGTTAAGTCACCCTAAATAAAATGTAATTAAAATGCATGTTAAAACAAATTTACAATTACAGTCCATACAAAAAATATGAAAAAAATACAAAGTGTCTGACAGGCATACCCCCAAGCTATCAAATATAGGATTTTTCTATAGGATATCTTACAGTTGTTGGGTATAATATTTTATTCTCGTGCAGCTTTAATGCACAGTTATTATTAAGAATAACTCATTAACTTTAGATTAAGCAATTTGGAGAAAAAAAATAAAATAAAGTTGAGAAAGTGAGTTCACTTTATAACATAAGTTGACCTTGTTGTAATTAATGAGTTTCCTGAAGGAATGAGGAGCTAAAAAGGGTTAAATCTCACATATTACTGACAACTTTGGAGCACGACACATCTGTTCTCAGGAGGAAACATTTCATGAGCCTCCCAATCAACACGCAGCACATGATTACATTTTAATTGAAGAAAACTCGAGAGGTCCATCTGTCCTTTAATCATCTGCTCTTATTAACATGCTGGAAATGAAATAAGGTGAAATTACAAATGCGAATCTGAAACTGGGGCTGAGCTGGTTTGCTTGAATGGTTTTAAGGTGGTGTAAGATTCTTTTCAACCCAGGCACATTCTGAAAACTACCCATATATACATTTCTGAAGAGCGCCACAAATGTCCCAGGAGGTACGTTTTTTTGCAGTTTTTGTTTTCGCGAATCCACCAGAAGCCTTGTGGATGCTTTTTGAGATCTTAAATTTCTCAAGCGAGTGCCAATTGCACCTGCTGTTCTCACGTAAATCCATTAGAGGCCGCTGTCGACTGACTAACTGAGTGATCGACTGAACCCTCCGCCTTTCCTAAGCCAACCAATAGTGTTTTTTAAAAGCATAGATTGACCCGCCCACCCACTTCCCTAAGCCCAACCGACAGTTTTTTTTTTTTTTTATTAAAAAGCAATCTAGAAAAAGAAATGCCCTCGCCTAATTTATTTACCATACATTCAGATTTGACCACATTCTACCCTGTTGTTTACTTGTTAATTTTATTTTTGGGCTTTTGTCTCGAACACTGACTCAAGTCGCTGATGTACTCAGCTAGCCACTGGACAAACTAATAACAGCGGGAAAGCCGTCCATACGAAGGTAAGCGGTTCAGCTGGAAAGGGTGAAAATAGAATAGCATTATACCATCCTGTAGCGTTCGTTTAAAGATTAAATGCAGCAATTACGTACTACGTATTGAAAGAACCTATGTTTTTTTCTTTGTTTTTCTGGCTGAGATGGTGGTTGACATACAAGTGTGTTTCTGAAATCTATAAGATTAAACACACACAGATGAGTGTCCTTCTAATGCTAGCATTCACTTACAATTCATGAGTAGATCTATAGTCTATTGATCTAAAGTCTAATCACTGTTAAATATTTTTTGTCATTGTATTTGTGCAGTTTTAACACAATTCATTTTTTTATTTTTTTTATTATTATTTTATTTATTTTTTTTTTACGTTTTTTGTATTGGATTGTATACTATCTGAGAAAAGTCTTGTTGTTGATCCCAGTTGTAAGAGCAACAAATAATAACTTGACTTCTAGATGATCATTTGGGACAGTGGCAGAAGATAGATTTTTCCCATGAATCATCTGTTGAACAGCTTCTCAATCATCACAAATACTGCAAAAGACCTATTGGAACCCACATGGATCCAAGATTCTCATAGAAATCAGTCAAGCTTGGTGAAGGAAAAATCATGGTTTGGGGTTACATTCAGTATGGGGCAAGCGACTAGATCTTCAGAGTGGATGGCAACATCAACAGCCTGAGATATCAAGACATTTGTGGTGCACATTACATTACAAACACAGGAGAGGGCAATCTTTAGCAGGATCTCATACTTAAGCCTCCACATCAAAGTTCCTGAAGCAAAGAAAGTTAAGGTGCTCAAGTATTGGCCCAGCCCAGTCACCAGACATGAACATTATTGAGCATGTCTGTAGTAAGATGGAGGAGGCATTGAAGATGAATCTGATACCAAATGATTAACTAGAAGTCAAGTTATTTGTTGTTTCTAAAATTGGATAGGCAACAATCTAGTGTACTGTATATTAGCATTCAGCGCAATAATTAGTGCTGTCGAATGATTGCTCACAATCTCACCCAAAATACAAATTTAAATTTACAAATACTGTAACAAATTGATTGTTTAAATATATATGCGCACACACACACACACACGCACACACACACACACACACACACCACAGGTTTGAGAAATTGTTCATTGTATTATGTAGTAAATATTTATTACTGATACAAATGTACATTTTTATTATTTATCAATTATATATTTGTATAATTTTAGTTATATTTGCTTTTATTTATACGTAATAAATATACAAAGCAACACACACAAATGATATATAAGCAAACTGTTATTTGGATGTGGTTATCACACGTAATCATTTAACAACACCAAATGTATTATTTTAGTTTCATTTTTAATTTTTGGTTTTGTTTATTTGCTTTAGTCAAAGTTCAACTTACCTTTACGTTTTTGCTTCACATACAACTTCATTTTGTTGTATTCATTATTGCTAAAGCTACCTGCAGTTGTTGGTATAATTAATTAGCTGCGTTAGAATTCCGTTTCACAAATTTATATTAGTTTAAACACATTTTCTCATATAAAGCATTGATTATACATTTAATTAAATTTATTCATTCCATAAAAAGAGTCTGAGATCAAACAATAATTGGAAGACCTCCTGCTGCTCTGCTTGAATAGCCCCGCCATATACGATAATGTATTTTTCTGTAATTGATCTGTTCAGCTATGGCCTTTAAGCTCTCAGAAAATCAATACAGGAAGCATATTTTTAGTCAAGTAGTCATTTTTTTCAGATGCTTTTAACTCATTGAATGGAGGCAGTGCAAGTTATAGATCATTTCAGTGCAAGATATTAAAGACATAGTTCATCCAAAAACCTCATCATGTTTTCATTCACCTATTTTTATGTGCATTTTGGAATAACGCATAACAGATGTTTAAAGGAAACTCCAAGATGTGCCCAAATTTTGAAAAAGCTCAAAATATGCACACAACTGAGTTGGATACCCTCTTTGGGCTCTATTTTAACAATCTAAGCGCAAAGTCTAAAGCACATGGCGTAAAAGCATTAAGGGAGTGTTCTAATCTACTTTGTTCTAATCTATTAGATAGATTTATAGATTAGATAGATTAATATATGTGTTTTGAGCATGACATGAATTAAACCAATCAGAGTCTCATTTCCCATTCCCTTTAAGAGTCAGTTGTGTTGCGCCATGGTGCATTTGCTATTTTCATGACAGCATTTGTAAGTGGAAAACTAAACACTTCACTAGTGAGAAAACAGTTAAACAGACCTGCAGTGCGAGGATAAAGAACAAGCCGCCTCCATTCGGCCTCTTTACTTCCTCTTTAGTTTTCTTTACTCCTTTACTTTTGTGGAGTAAGGTAACTGTAGAAACTCAGTCCACTGAAGACATACATTAGCCTACATATTTAATTTCGATTGTTAAGCGCAAAGATTTGTTTCAAAACTATTTCTAAATTTAGTTTTAATTTCCAGCAAATTAATAAATGAACATTAATAACGAAGTGTGGTCAAAAAACTGAGTTATATCCAAACACACGTCCTATCAGGAATTGACAATTTTGTTCTATTTGACTCATTGGATAGAAACGGTGCTTTATTTGCAAGTGTTTCGAGAGAAATTCCAGTCAAAAGTATAATTAATCTTTGGATGGAAACATTGCGTTTACTTTTCCTTATGTGGTTTTAAATCTTCATGGGATTATTTCTGCTGTTGAAGAAAAAAAGAAGATATTTTGAAGAATGCTGGTTGCTGGGATTCATCAAATTCTGTAATAGAAAAAAACCCTAAATAATATAAATAATATTTTGTGTTCAACAGAACAAAGAAACTCAAACCGATTTTGATCAAGTGTAGGGTGCATGAATGATTGCAGAATATTCATTTCTTGGGTGAACTACCCCTTTAATCCACACATTTTTATGGTTATAACTTTACTATTTAAGAATTTTTTTGGCATTTTTGTATTGTATTGTCAGATTCAACTGAAATATCTGAAGGTAGGGTGGCACAGTGGGTAGCGTTGTCGCCTCACAGCAAGAAAGTCGCTGGCTTGAGCCCTGGCCGGGTTAGTTGGCATTTGTGTGTTGAGTTGCATGTTCTCCGGGTGCTCTGGTTTCTTCTTTCACCTTGCATTGTAAGCATTAAAAGAAAGTAAAAAAAAGGTATTACTTTTTATTTCATATATTAGGTTTTTAGTGACAATGCTCACAAAATCATTAAGCATAAATCCTCAGATTTTCTTTTACAAAATCTAAAGAAATAGCAAAAAAATGTCTGCAGATTCTGTCTGGTCCTACCTATAACTATTGCTATTATAACTTTTTTCTATTATTATAATAAAGTTATTATAACTTCGTTTTTCTAGATGTACAGTTGAAGTCTGAATTATTAGCCCCCCTTTGATTTTATTTCTTTTTCAAATATTTCCCAAATGGTGTTTAACAGAGCAGGGAAATTTTCACGGTATGTTTGATAATATTTTTTCTTCTTTTTTTGGCTAGAATAAAAGCAGTTTTTATTTTTTTAAATACATTTTAAGGTAAAAAATTATTAGCCCCTATAAGCTTTTGTTTTTTTTTCGACTGTCTATAGAACAAACCACTGTTATACAATAACTTGCCTAATTACCCTAACCTGCCTAATTAACTAATAATTCTGACTTCAACTGTATATATTTCTTTTCATTTAGTAAATCATTTATTTTCTAATTGGGCTACTTTAATATATTTTGGGCTACCAAAAAAAAGAGTGCCTGTTCGCACAGCTACCATGGACTTTTGCAATCCCTGAACACACTTGTGACTTTTCTTCTTTTTTTTCTTCTTCTTCTCGACTGTAGTTTGTGACCGAAGCATTCAGAAACCTGCATTACAATCTATAAGTCTCACTAGTAAAGAATAGCTTTTTTTCTATTTGGACTACTTTAATAATTTCAGGCTACCAAAAACTGAAAAAGTGCCTGTTTGAAGAGCTAACATACACTTTGAAATTTTTCAATCCCTGAACACACATATGAATTTTTTTTTTCTTTGTGGCAGAAGTGTTCAGAAACCCGCAGCTGCAGAAGTGAGTTATTATACGCACCATTCAGAAGAAGATCATTTTCAATCCGTTTTTATCAGAAGCACCTCTCTCTGTTTTGCAGCACACTCATCCGAGCTGTGAAAAATATGCAAAAGCCGGATTGCGGACACAATATTTAGCAGATACAGGGCGAGGATGAGCGGCTCGGCTGCATTGAGCTTGTTATACACAGATTTCACAGGGCCGCTGAGTGAAGGATGATGGGAACGGAGAACACTTCTGAGCGGCTCATTGTGAATGCGGTCGGCGGACGCGAGCCAAACACACACACAGATCCGGCAGGCGGAAAGAGACCCTGCTGCCAATAAAAATTCATGATTGTGGGTAATATGACAGAAAGACCTGCATGCAGAGATGCTTTGTTATGAAAAGGATAGATAGAACGACGGGTTCTCATGAGAGTGGAGGTGCATACTTAAAAAAAATAATCAGCAAAAAATGTAGAGAGTGATGCAAATCCCTGCATTTGCTTGTTGATAGTATTAATTTCTCTTTTACGATGCCTTATGTTTTGCATTAGCAGCGTATGAGGTTATGAGTGGAAACTGATGATATTGATGTGAGGATGTTTCTTTTTCATTACTCAGGACTCGGCTTGGGAGTGTTTGAGGAAATGCAAACATCATTGGTGGGGATATCAAGTGCAGATATGTATTTTGGGATTCAGTGAAGTGAGACGTGCATTTAGACGTCTTATAGAAAACACTTTATCTAGGGAGAATGGAAATGCAGATAAATGTGATTTTTTTTCAGTCCACTAGGAAACAGGGGAAAGTTGCCCTAATATAACCTTCTTTCCGCAAAGAGCCATTTTAGATTTAGATATTTTTTTATCAAATGCGTTTTTTAAAGAGCCATGTGGGGTGTGTGTATATAACAAAACCTTTCAAAAAAACAACAAAAAAAAAAACAAATATGACGCTTCATAATGTATTAAGAAAGGACAATTTACTGATTTTTTTTTTTTTTTCTTTTTTCCATCGCCACTCATGAAGATTACAATTTACATGTGTGACGTTATAGAAATGTAAATTACTATAGAAATGTACCATAGAAATGTAAGAAATATAACTTGCCCTTTATTGTTGTCGTGATTCAAGCAACCACAGCACCACATATGCGCATTGGTTGAAACGTCCTTTTATTGTAAACGGAGTTCTTATTCATTTTGCTGTTAAAAATACAATATAAAGGGAATTGTAATTGTATTTTCAATTAGAAACTGATTTCTAGTAACAGTTCTACTTTTTTAAAAATCTGTGAAAATTATTGAAGAAAAACAGCTGGAGAGCCACATATTTTTGGCGAAAGAGTCACATGTGGCTCCCGAGCCATAGGTTCCCTACCCATGCTGTATAGTAATATATACTTTACTGTAAAAAAAAAAATAAACTACCAAAGGTGGAAATTGGGAATTTGAACATATCACTCTGCCCAGCATGCCAGTCTAAACTCTTTTAAAATAATATAATATAATATAATATAATATAATATAATATAATATAATATAATATAATATAATATAATATAATATAATATAATATAATATAAGATAATATAATATAATATAATATAATATATATATAATACCTAAAAAAAGTTGCCATTTTGAGTTAAATACTTAAAGGAAGTTTGTTAAGGAGTGAGTGGAATTGTGAAGCTTAATTTTCACACCGTAATTGACCACCACTTGATAAAACTTCATGAACAATTACGCTAATTTTGCATCACTGCATAATATGTATGGAATACAATCACTGTCATAAATATTTTGTGCGTAAATAAATTCACGCATCTGTAATTATAAAAACGTAAGAAAAAACGAAACATACTCGTAATTTTATGAGGGTACAATTCCAAAATCTGCGATTTACAGCAGACACAGATACAACATTTTCTATGTCTGTTCGTATATGACTGGCAAATTTACGATGGGTCTACTTTAAAACCCGAAATCACCACGGACACAACAACCTGATTATGAGTACGAGTCAAAAAGCACACTCCACTTTCAAAATTACGCCACCTCTGTCACAGTCATTAATAAACAAGAGAGAGCCATCGATCACAACGGTGCGTATGCTGGGCACTTGAGCTCCCTCTTTGAGAAATGTCCGTCATGAGCTGTAATAAAGGTTGAGACTTAGTGAGGTCCATTTTCACTGTGTTTCTTGGACATTTTACAGAATCAAAATTAAGAACAGACCGAGGATAGTTACAGAAAGTTAGAGGCAGTGAGCACAGAATTTCTCAGTGAATCACTTAATCAACAAACGTCATGTTATAGTTAAACACCATTAAGTAATCTTTTTTAAAGCCAGATCGTAAAATTACAAGTACGTTCTGTTTTCCTTTAAGTTTTTAAAATTACAGATCCGTGAACTTTATTTACGCACAAAACATTTATGACAGCGATTTTAATCCAGAGTTGATAACTTAGCTCTGCATAAATTCTTCAGGTCAGTCTTACAATATATTCATTATAAAACACTAGCTTGAATATTTATGGACCAAAAGATTAATTAACAACGAAAGACACTATAACATTTGCTAAGCTTCAGTCCATATAATCTTGATTAATTTGTATTTATGAATTCACAATGAAATTTTATTTTAAATCTTTAATTAGTTTATATATGACATTTTTTTTAGACGTCACCTCTGAAGCATACAAATTGACGTCTTCATACATTTTGTAACAAAATAATTCCAAAGAAATGAGAAATTGATCAATAAAAATTTACCAATATAATATAATATAATATAATATAATATAATATAATATAATATAATATAATATAATATAATATAATATAATATAACAATTTAAAGAGAATTTGGAAAATGTTTTTACCTGAATATGGTTTGTGCATAAAGAGAGACGCCAGACTCCAGCTCTGTGTCAGTTTACCTGGCTAGCGAGTATGCTGAGGCAGAGCTTTGAGCAATTCCTTTTGTAAGTTGATACATGTTTACAGTGGTTACTATTTTGATTTGCAGTGTCAAGTCTCTCACGCCTCGTAGTGGACCCACTCCGGTTTCACTACATTACAAAGACAATATAAAATTCGCTAAGCAATATATTCCAAATAATCTTGATTAGGGGCTTTGCTAGACATAAAGCTCTACTGGGGCACAGCTCCACCTCCAAAAAAAAAAAAAAAAAAAAAAAAAATATATATATATATATATATATATATATATATATATATATATATATATATATATATACATATACATATATATATATATATATATACACTAAACTAACCGTATTATTGCTATTATACAATTATTATTCTAAATAAATAACTGAAATTAATCCTAAATGTAATTGGAAAACAATCTAAAGACACAACTGGAGTGATGCTAAGATAATTTAAGAAACCTTTTGCATAAATATCAATTTTATTACGATGAAATTCTATAGACAACTCAATAGATACAAAAAAGATGTTTTATAGAATTATCAGTTGTGTGTTGTCTTAGACCCGATTCATAGCCGAGAATTAGGTTTATTAAGTCTTACCTCCCTGACTCATCATTCCTCCTTTTTGCTTCATACAAAAATCTATCAGGAGCAATGCTTAGTCAAAATAAGATCACCATCATATTATTTAAACTTTGTTTTGTGAACTTGTAAAACTCACAACACTTCCGTATAAAAGACTGTTACACCAGCTATTTTTCGGCGTGCATGTTCACTACCGGGACTTGCACCGGAAGCAGAGCAGCGCGTCAGCATCAAGCAGGAGCGGTGCGTGAGGTGCGCGGGTATGTTTTTTTTTTTTTTTTTTTTCAGCAAATGCTGAATATAATATATAATGTAATGTAATAAAATTCAATAATTCAATATAGTATAATTCAATATAATATATTATAATATAGAATAATATAATATAATTCAATATAATATAATATAACTGATTTTAGATATAATTCAAGGTAATGTGCACCAGTGTTACATGACTTTTGTGCATTAAAAATTTAGTTTTCATGCTAGCTTTTGTTTCTCTCTTTTACTGTAAATGTTGACTCTAAAAACATGAAAAAGTTTAGCAAAACTACACAGAACAAGTTTACCAAATGCGCTTCTCCTTTACGACATCCTGATCTGTCTCGAGAGCAGTAAAACACGAACCCAAGGTAAATATAGAGAAAAGCATGTCTGAGTAGTTGTGTCTGAGATGGAAATATATGTCTGTGCACTCCAATCAGAATGGATTTTATTGGGTTATACATTAGTTCTGAATGCTTCTCTTAGGACCCACTTTGTCTGTCCAGATGCTCCGGTCTAGTTTTAGCTCTTTAGCATCGTTTGATTTGTTGAAGGCCAACCTATGAGCTTTGAGCTGAGAATCAAGTCTCATGAGGACAGCATTAGAGTTTGATGTTTTCCACACAAGGACGACTTCAGCGGAAGCTTCATCTCTGCTTTTTTATTGATGACTGCAGCGATCGGGTCAAACAGAGGTCGTGTAATCTAACTGGAATAATCTATAGGTCACGCCTGTGTAGAGAAGGATGTTGTGTCAGTATTGGACATGGCCATAATGGAGTAAAAATCACAGCACAGGTTGATAGAAGATTAGAGGTTTGGCAAGGAAAGCGCTCTAATGGGATTTGAAGATCATTCAGATTTCCTTGAAGTCGTGACTGTTTTCCTAAAACGTTTGTGTATGAAGCCGAATCAACAATGGTAATTCTAATATGTATTTCTGGAGTAGTAAATAAGCATATTAGAATGATTTTTATGTTACATTTTTAATAAAATATACATAAAAAATGTATAGAAATAAAACTAATGGAAAAAAAATATTGTAAATTTAAATGTTTTGACCCCTTCTATGTTTACAAACACAAGTGCAGCCATTTAGAGGTCATTGCTGGTTAATGATGTCAGAATCTACCAGTATTTTGGAATGGATGTGTGAATAGTCTTTTTGGATAAATTATAGAGCATCATTGCCTGTGTGAACAGCGCTTTTTTTTTTTTCGGTAATTAAAATAAGTCGTTCCGGTAATTTTTTTGATATATATATATATATATATATATATGACCTTTTTATATTGTAAATGGAATTCTACTGAATATGTTGCATTTTATATTACATATTAAATTGTTACACATTCAAGTATTAAAAATTTTTATATTAAATTAAGTTATTTTTAATTATTTTAAATTACAATCATTTTACATTATTTCTGGTTTTACTGTAATTATAAATAAATAATATGAATAAAGCAATAATATTAAATAAGAGAACTGTTATTTTAAAATCGATGTAAATTACAATAATTTTACATTATTTCTGTAAATGTATAAATGAATAATTAGAATCAATTAATCAAATATTGGAGATTGTTTATTATTTTTTTAAATATTTGACATTATTTCTTGTTTTACTGTAATTGTAACTAAAACATCAATTAGTCAAATAATCAGTCAGTCAGTCAGTCAGTCAATCAATCAGTCAATCAATCAATCAATCAATCAATCAATCAATCAATCAATCATTCAATAAAATAAATCGATCAGTCAATCAATCAGTCAGTTAGTCAGTCAGTCAGTCTGTCAAATATTACAGATCTATTATTTAGAATATTTGACATTATTTCATGTCTTACTATAATTGTAATTATGTTATTTGCAACATCAATCAATCAATCAATCAAAGAGAATTATTTAAAAAATATTTGACAATTTCAGGTTTTACTGTAATTTTAATGAAATTGTTTGGAACATCATTCAATCAATCAATTAATCAATTTAAATATTAGAGCTAATTATTTAAAAATATTAGAATTTTTGGTTTTACAGTAATTTAATTAAATTAATTGGAAAATTAATCAATCAAGCAGTCAGTCAGTCAATCAATAAATCAATCAAATTACAGATTTATTATTTAAAAAAATATTTCGTAAATCGTATCTAAATTAATTAAAACATCAATCAGTCAATTAATCAAATATTACTGATACTATTTAGTATTAGAATGATTTTTGTTAAAAATTGATTAAAACAACTTGTGAAAAAATATAGTAAATTGTAAATATGATCTTTTTATATTGCATAGGGTATTCTGCGAAATATATGACATATTAAAGTATGTTAAATATTAAAGGATTAATTTCATACATTTTAAAATTAAATTCGGCAATTATTTAATCAATCAATCAAACATATTTTAGCAATAATATTATTTGTAAATTATTCTAAATTATTTTTGTTTTACTGTAAATTAATAATTAATATTAATTACTTTAGTTAGAACATTAAGCAATCAAGCAAGCAAACAGTCATAGATTTATTTTTTAATTATTTGACATTTTTGGTATATATAGTTTTATTTAGTTTTGGTATTATTTAGTTTTACTGTAAATGTAACTAAATTAATTGTAATCTCAGTCAATCAATCAATCAATCAATCAATCAATCAATCAATCAATCAATCAGTCAGTCAATGAAATATTAGATATATTTATTATTTAGAAAATATTTTACGTTATTTACTGTCATTTTAATTGAATTATTTCGTACATCAATCAATCAATCAATCAATCTTAGAGGTCCCAGATATTTGAACAGACCATTTTATAGCATGTTATATGCATGCAGCACACTGGATGTTTAATGTGTAAAGAAATGTCTCTCTTATTAGTAATTTATTTTTCTCACAGTAGTAAACTAAGCAGAATTTTAAATAATATCTTTTTATTAATAATGCTTTAACAGTAATTTTAACTTCACCACATGGGATTTAAAATTGAACTCTTAGCAACCCTAAACTTTTGAACAGCTGTGTATATGGGACATATAGTTTTATTATTTTAAATAATTAATGTATAGCAGTTGTTGTATAAATATACCAGCAAACATCTCATATTCACCATAATAAATTCAACAGACATCAAACCTGTTGCCTTGAAAGCCGAAGAAAAACAGGGTTTATTTGTGAGTGCAGAACTCACTCTGAAGTCATGGCTGTGCACAGATCTATCAGTTTCACCAGAAAACTCTCTTGATGGCTAGAAAACAGAATTTATTTCAGAGTTGTGTTGTTTGTTGTGCTTCACTTAATCATTCTGACCTTTTTTGTGAGCTTCTCATCCAAACATAGCTCGTTCAGTCATCTAGATTACAGTACAAGCAGAGTTTAGTGCATTTAATTTGTGTATGATTTCACTTCTCTGATTCATTTAATGTGTTTCCAATAACAGTAGCCTTATTATTTTTCTGATGGCCTCTTTTCGCGCCTACTCAATTTGCTCGTCCTAGTTAATACTTTGTATTTGGGCCCAGTTTTATTTTTTTTCAATCCTCTGGAACACATTACCAGTGTATTGCAAACATCAAATGGAGTTCCCCAAGGTCAGTCCTCTGGGGATTCGATTCTTGTAAAGATGAGCCTGTCCGTTTGTGCAGGCAGATGTCTCGCGCTAAATTCAGGCCATCGCTGAATTCTCCAAAGATTGACAAAACACACATTTTGAATAGAATCCAAGATTGGGAAAACAATGCGTCGGCCCCCATGAGACTCGGAGAGAAAGACATTAAAAGTGCGGCGGTATTGAGCTGTCTCTGAAAGCGCTTCTATGACCTTCAAGAACGCCATTTAGAAAGGCTCCAGTTTTGCTGTGGTGTTTCTCATGTTCTGTAGTTCACATTAACACAAGCGTAATGAAGGCCCCATTCCCTCCGGCCACTCGGCACTTTGGAGACTCGTTTCTCAACTTGTGTTGTTCCAGTTTCATCTTACACCAAGTACTTTGATACCTGGAATCTTAACATTCTTTTTTTTTGATTAATGTGGAACAGCTTGGAACTTTTTTGTGAACAAGGTTATGTTTATTTAGCGGGAATTCTGTCATTAATTATTTTAAGTGGTCTTCTCATTCTTCATAATCTTTTAAAATTCTTAAAGTAATAAAAATTGATGATTTTAAAGCGAAGAATTTTAGAAAAACGAGAATGTGGTACAAAATTGTGCTTGAATGTGACCCTGGAGCATGAAACCAGTCTTAACTGTATGTAAGTTTTTGACTCTTCAAAAGCATAAAATGCCATCATGCTAACATGCTTTGTTAGCAAACATTGTTGTTTATGTGAAAAACAATGCTGATGTCAGATATTCTGCTTTGAAAATGTGCGTCACATGCCAGAATGTCTTTCTTTAATTTGATTCTTTTAACCCGCCCAATGCCAGTTAGCTAATTATATCTCAGTACCTCAGGTTGCCTTGGTGGAAAACCATATATTTCATTCATTCAGTCAGAAAGGCTGTCAAAGCATGCGGCCGCGACCTCTGGTGGACAGTTGCAGACTCTGAAATGAGACTCCGATTCGGAGTTCCACATGAGTTGGTTATTAATTAGCAAATAATATAATAGATGAGCCGGTTACATTGTAACCATGTGTATTACCAACACGCTACGTGACAGGATTTGCAGTTCAATTTAATTCAATTCACCTTTATTTGTATAGTGCTTTTGCGATGTAGATTGTGTCAAAGCAGCTTCATATAGATGATTATAGCAAATTGAAAGAGTGTAGTTCAGTTATCAGAGTTTAAGTTCAGTTTAGTTCAGTTCAGTGTGTTTTAATACTCACTGCTGAGAGTCCAAACACTGAAGAGTAATCCATCGATGCGCAGCTCTACAAGTCCCGAACTATGCAAGCCAGTGGCGACATAGGTAAGGAAAAAAAAACTTCACCAATGGGCGAAAGTGAAGGAAAAAAAAAAACCTCGAGAGAAACCAGGCTCAGTTGGGCACGACGATATCCCATATGGCCAAACGTCTTGTGGAGAGCTGTAGTCTAGGCGCCGGAGGCTGAATACGTCAGCGAAGACGTCAGCAAAGACTCGTCTGCATCTGGAGTCTGGAATCAGGAACAGGAATCAGACGCATGCTCTCTACTCCTCCATGACCACCACAGCAGCTGCTCAGGATACGGCCTGGTCCAGGAATGTGGAAACCTTGGGATCATCTTTTCACAGGTCTTGGATCGCTTCAGTGGCACTATATAATCTCTGGGGGCCTTGGGATGAGTATCACCAGGTGGAAATAGAGAAAATAGAGAATTATTAGCATAGCTGCGGTACATAGGGTATATAAATGCGATGCAAAAACCTGCGTGGAGCACATTCATGCATCATACCGCTATGTGATGCATTGAATGTATGCTTGCTAAAAAGACATGATCAGGAAGGCTATTCCAGAGTTTAGGAGCTATAAATGAGAAGGCTCGACTTCCTTTACTTGACTTCGCTTTTCTAGGTACTACCAGAAGCCCTGAGTTTTGACATCTTAAAGAGCGAATTGGATTGTAGCGAGACAGGATCTCGGTTAGATAAACAGGAGCTAGATTATTTAAAGCTTTATAGGTAAGAAACAATATTTTAAAATCAATACAAAACTTAACAGGCAGTCAGTGTAAGGAGGATAAAATTGGGGTGATGTGATCAAATTTTCTAGACCTGGTAAGAACTCTGGCAGCTGCATTTTGTAGTAGCTGAAGTTTGTTAATAGAGGATGCTGGGCAGCCAGCAAACATTACAGTAATCCAGCCTAGAAGTCATAAAAGCATGGACAAGTTTTTCTGCATCTGAGATGGATAGCATACTTCGTAACTTAGCGATATATCTCAGATGAAAGAAAGCAGTTATTTTTGATATGGGATATATGATTTTCAAAAGTTAAATTGCTGTCTAATATGACACCCAGATCTTTTATAGTAGAGCTAACGCTAACTTTGTATCCCACTAATTGCAGGTCGAATTGTGAGATCTACTGTGTACAGGATTTAGGCCCAATAAGTAATAATTCTGTTTTGTCTGAGTTTAAGAGAAGAAAATTGTTAGTCATCCAGTCTTTAACATCTTTAATACACTCAGTTAGCTTAGACAGTTCAGGCATCTCATTAGGTTTAGTTAAAATATATAATTGAGTATCATCTGCATAGCAGTGAAAGCTGATCCCATGTCTTCTAATAATGTCTCCCAGAGGTAACATGTATATTGTAAACAGCAAAGGGTCTAAAACTGATCCTTGACTGATACTTTACTGGCCTGACTTGTGAAAGCTGCCAATTAATATTCACAATCTGGTAACGGTCAGCTAAGTATGACTTAAACCATCGTAGAACCTGTCCCTTGACACCTGTAGAACATAAGCTGTCTGTGAGGATATTATGGCCAATGGTGTCAAATGCAGTACTAAGTACTAAGGTTTATAATTTTTTAGGTTCACTAGTCAGCTCCTGTTGGTGTCATCAATCTGGCAACCTGTACTTACAAGGTTTTTGAACCAGGAATGCAGTTCCTAGTTCAACCACTGGGTGTCAAACGTACATACTGCAGCTTTAAGTGTTAATTTTTGGAAATTGAGATTTATGTATCGCCTGAAAGTTGATTAAGTGAACAGAAATGCAGGGAAAGTCATCTTTGAATTGTCTAAATGCTAAAAAAAATGTTTTTTAATGTTTACAAAAAGTTTTAATGGAACACGATCTTTTTTTTTATATTGTGATGATTTTTGAAAAAAAAAAAAAAATATATATATATATATATATATATATTTTTTTTTCCTGTACAGTATATAGTTTAGACCCCTAAAAATGAATGGAAGTGAATGAGACTGAAAGTCTCAAGCCAAAATGATTCAAATGGCTGCGCCCGCTCATCCGCGGAGATAAAGGTAAATACCATAAAACTCTCTACCCATAGACTCAAGAAGACGATGACTATGATTGACTATAAGACTAGTATGATCATGACTAACAGACGTGGTACAATCATTACCTAATCATCTTATGTTTTTTGTCCCATTAAAATAGATTTGATTTTGTTATTCAATGAAAATTCTGTAATTTGACAAGTTTTCCATTTATTCCATAAGAAATTAAAAAAATCTGAAAGTAATAAACAAAAAGACCAGATTTGCACAATTTCCACTGTTTCCAGCCTGTATGACTTTCAACACTGTTTCAAAACAAATGTATTTTGAAGAATCCCTCAATGAATTTCTGTGCGTAAAATAAAGGTATTGTCCTATGTTTTCTTACACACTGCTGACTTACATTGTATAAATAAAGTCAAAATCATGCTTAAATTGTTAGTTTTAATCAACCTACACTCAAAAGAATGATTTTCTTTCAAAAGAATGAATATCTTACTTTTTTGGGACAACCTAATTGTTTTATGTTCAATCCACTTAAGTTAACAGGGCAGCATAGTTGTTTAGTGGTTAGCACTGTTGCCTTACAGCAAGAAGGTCGCTGGTTCGAGTCCCGGCTGGGACAGTTGGCATTTCTGTGTAGAGTTTGCATGTTCTCCGGGTTTCCTCCGGGTGCTAGTTTCCCACACAGTCCAAAGACATGCGCTATAGGTAAATTGAAGAAAATAAATTGGCCGTAGTGTATGTGTGTGTGTGTGTGAGAATGTATGAGTGTTTCCCAGTACTGATTTGCGCCTGGAAGGGCATCCGCTGCAGAAAACATATACTGGAATAATTGGTGGTTTATTTCCGCTGTGGCGACCCCTGATAAATAGGAAAATAAGCTAAAGGAAAATTAATGAATGATTAAGTTAACTTAATTCGTTTGTGTTGGGACAACATAAAGGAGAGTGTGTGGAACCCAGCATATTTTACAATGGTCTCTTAAGAACTTTGAGCTCATGGTAAGTCTTGAAAGATTTAAACTGGAAGATCAATTTTTCTATGGAGAAAATGAATGATATTTTTTTTTGTAGGCCTGGAAGTTTCTAAACATGACCACTACAGTGCCACTAGAAAGATAAAATGACAAACCACATCCAGTTGAGGCTACGGAAAGAGCATGAAATGAGGAGGCCACATTGATTTGGATTGTTAACTGCAGAAAACCTGACGAGGACTCATCAGAAGCCTGCTGGAGCTCCTCATCCAGACAGAAAGGTAATCAATGGCTCCTGGTGGCAAATAAGCCTTGATTGTTTGTTCTTTTGGTCCCTTTCCTCCCTTGACAAAATGCTGGTTCGGGAAACACTAGTGGTCCAGGTAATTACTGAAGGTTTAGGTCATCAATACACCTGTCATATCTGCTCTGCTCGATAAGATCACGGTGGGATCGGGGGAGAGGACTGTAGTATTTGTACAGTTGACTCTTTGGTGTTTTTGTGAACGTGTGCTGCTGGCTTCATTAAGCATGTTTATTTAAAGATTGTCCATACTGTCCTAATAAATGTCAACTTACTACAATATTGAATGTTGTATAATGAAATATCTTCATCATACAGTGGAATATGCAAGGCTTTTTAGGCTCCTCTGTAGTATCATTAGCATTTTTAGTGCTTTTGAGGGAGACATATTAAAATAAATAAATAAAATCCATAGAGTTCCATTGACACTTAATGTTATAACTGTGATGCACTGTAAAAATGCTTTATTTACGCCAACTAAGTTCTCACACGATTAACTTGAACAGGTTTTGTGGTTGATTCATGACAGACCGCTTTAAATGATTCATTCATTCCTGAATCTGTGTCTTTGAAAAGAAGCAACTCAAGCGCTTTATTGTTTGGTTATTTGGACTCTGCTGATTGTGCCGAATGCCTTTGATTCACTAAAATGAACAGTCTGAAAAGAGTTATTCTATTGGGAATTAGAAAATTGTGTCATAGATTCAGTTGTAGTGTTGCATTGTCTTGTACAGTATGTGTTTGATTCTATACGAAATATTAGTTCAGGAATCAGAAAATGCCATTGCATGACTAAAAAGAGTATACTCTAAAGATTTAATTATTTGGGAATCAAACTAATGCTGGTTCCAAACTGGTCAGACTAATTTAATTTGATTCAGTGGAAATGAATCAAATGAAATGAATCTTTAGTACTGTTATTGTTTGAGAGCTATTCGTAATATGCCGGTTGCACTTGTACAGACTCATAAGAGTCACTTTTTGCTGTTCATGTTTTTGGTTCACTGAAACGAACCAGGTCAAAAGGGTCATTTCACTAAAATATCACAATGATTTAGGAATCAATCTCTTCACAGTGAATATTTGAGAATCACTAAAAAGAATTGGCATTAAACAGAAATATTGAACTGATCATGTCACTGATTTATTTTTAATTTTTATTTTGATTAAATGAAAGGAACTAAGTAAAGTTTCACAGACTAATTTTGAGAGGAGCATGTGATATGATTGATCACAGCTGGTCTCTCATCCATAATCATTTGTAAGCCAATCGAATCATTCCAAACTCACTATAAATAGCCCAACTAACATTACTCCCTTATCTTCGTTTTTTGAAGAATCCCCCCATCCACCCCATCTCCTCCTTTATTCCTTTACCAGGGGGAGCTCTCAAGAACTTCCTGATCTCGTACCCCCTCACATGCTCATTGACTAGGTGGGAGCCATGGGCTTAATTATCTCCTAGCTCAGGGTTCTGTCCTGGGACAGCATGCCAAACCTGCTATCAATATCAAGCAATATCTAAGTGTGAACTACCTTTTTGATATGTTAAGGATGAAAACATCTACTGAATTAAACTGCTGTAAAAATGCATCGGATACATATATTCTTTTCATTTTTTTCTCATCCCAACATGGCAAACTACCAACAATCAAAATGCATGATAATATGGTGTCATGGTTTTGCAATAAAAAAATGTGGTTATAATGGAAGTCAATGGGGCAAAAACAGTAAATTAGGGAGAAAAAATGTAAATCAATCTAAATCAAGGCACTAAAGGCAATGTTGTTTCACATGTCCAAGACTGTGATAAAAGGTTAAAAAAAATTTAGTCCACGATTACTTTTTATATTGAAAATATGTCATTTTGTGTGCTTTTTTTACCAAATCAGTGACATCATTTATGAATTTGGCAATTAAAGAATTAAAACTTTCTAAGCAATTTAGTAGTTTGGATCAGAACTGATGTTGATTAACAGATTTATGCCCAAAAAAAAAAAAATATATATATATATATATATAATAATAATAATATATATATATATATATATATATATATATATATATATATATATATATATATATATATCTGATGCATTTTTACAGCAGTTTGATTGAGTGGATGTTTTCATCCCTAACATAACAAAAGGATAGTGAATTTGCCCAGAGTGTATTGAGTTCTTTTCTCAAGCATTTTCTGAGCGTTTTCTCAAAATATGAGTCAAAATAAGATTTGTTACCAAAATCATTCCTCTAGCTGAAACACAGAATAAGTTATGGCCAAATTAAGGCTATAAATCCCCCCAGAGTGGATGAAAACATCCCCAACAGCACAAAACGGTTAAATGAACTTGTTGAAGGGTGGACTTACACTGCTGTTATTAGAATGTAAAAATGTTTTTTTTTTTTTTTTTTGGAAAATCAGACAATATTGGATGCATGGATACATTTTGTTCCAGTAAAATGAACAGACTCATTCTTTTGTGCATCTGACATTTGCTGTATGACTTTGCATTATATGAATCACCAATGACAGCAGTAAAATAAATGTTTCTCAGCATCTGTGTGAGAAATAAATCTCTGAACGATCACAAGTGTCCAGTGACTCGCTCATCTGCTTGGAGCTTCAAGCAATTACAATCAAAGACATCATTAGGGGCTGATTTGACGCGGTATGAAATCAGAAACTGAACACAGAATGGCATGTAATTCACCTTTAGCTGACCTTCAACTCGTTACTTTTTCATTTACAGACATAATTTGACTTAATCATTTAGAGCCGATGCTTGATCGCATGCTATCATGATCAAATGGGACGTGCGGCGATGTCTAAGAGGCTCAAAATATGGCTTGTTAACTAGAGCCCCGTGTTTTTTTGGATGACAGTGCGTCAGGTATACGGCAGGAACAAGTTGCACACAAGTAATCACAAATCAAGCTGGATGTGCTGAGTAATGTGACGTTGATGTATTTCCCCCGAGGTGTAATTACCCTTGATCCTTCTTTGTTTTCAGCCTGTGTCTGTAATTGAAAGCAATTCAAGCAGTCAGCAGCCATTATTATACCGCGACATCAGCCAGCATCGGATGATTGCTCATTTCTTTGCCTCTTCTTGGTTGAGTGTTCTGTTTTGAAAGTTGAAAAGGACTCATCAATGTTTTGGCTCACTGCTGCCCTAATAATATCTGGCATGGATTCAGCGAAGAACTGTGATGAAAACACTCGCTGACAGGAAAGAGCAGGGCTAGCACCTCTCTCTCGGACAGAAAGTGACATCCCTGCAAGAAGAGTCAATATGCATCATTAAAACAGTACTGACCCCAAATGAATGACCTCAAATTTAACAAATGATAGTTATTGCATATTTCATCTTCGATTCATTTAGATTTTGCAGTCAAGTCATACTGTATTCTGACATTTGTTTATAAATGTCAGTTTAAAAAAATATTTCATTTATAAATAAACCCTCAAATTTAAACAGATAATGTAGTGAGTGTGTGAGCCCAAGAGCCATGGGTGGGCCTCGAGTCCCATGGAGGAGCTCTGGGTTATAAAACGAGGAGAGACAGTAGTGGAGGCAAGATAGCACCAGGTCTGGATACTTTGGCTGCATTTAAACTGCAGATTTTGATGGTCAATTCTGATTTTATGACTGTATTCGAATTGTTTTTGATGATCAGCTTACATCAACTTTTAAAAGTGACTCGTATCCGATTGCCTGCATTTACACGGCACATGGCAACGACGCAATGACCAGGAAAAAAAGAGCAGGCGCTGACTGACAGTTGATAATAAAAGAGCGCCCTTTTCTCCGTTCCTATATTTAATCTGTTTGCAGGGTTTCATTTTTTTAATAAGTAGTTTTACTATTGTTTATGAAAGAAAAGTTCTCATTTGGCCATTTTCTTTTTTTATTTAAGCCTTTTTCAACCAGTAGGCATTTTATTGTAATGTCCATGGCATGATTTATGCATGTATACAATAGTTTTATATTAGTTTATATTGGTTACATTGTGGATATTCTTCCTCATTAACATGTTTAAATACTTGTGCTACATGACAATATAAAAGCTTTTTTAGTTCTTGTGAATGAGATTTAAGGTTTGCGACTCTGCTGGAGTCTGTTCTGAAATGAAAGCGTCAGTCTGACGTCATTCGCTACGGTTTTTAATTATGCGTGACTCTCATTGACAGGTGAAAATCCGATCTACTTGCTTACACTGCACGCACAAGGGCACGGATCCGATTCAGATCGGATAAATTTCCACTTATGAACAAGGCCTGAATCTGATTTGAGTAAATGGGAATCCATGTCATTTTTCCTTCCTTTACATATGCATGGGTCATACAGTATCCGATGTATGCCACATGGGAGAAAAAAATCGGAATTGAGTCACTTAAACCATGCGGTGTAAATGCAGCCTTTGTTTTACTTTTGTTTTCAGTTTAGTGGCAGTGTCCATGAGGAGCTGCCATTTGTTTGTTTTAATTTTCCATTAATAAATTATTGAAAAGTTTATTATTTCTCCTCCGCCTTCTTCTTCCCAATAGCCAGGTGGCCAGTAACTTTGCTCCAGATAGATAGATAGATAGATAGATAGATAGATAGATGGATAGATACTGTAGACTGTAAATAGTGATTAGTTACTTAAAAAGTGAGTAACACCACTGTAACCTGGAACTGTTAAGTTGACTTAACATAATTGTTATAATTTCGCACCTTTTAGTTAATTTAGTTAGTCATTTTAAGTAATTAGTTGTCTTAAAGTTAAGTAATTATTGAAATTATTACGTAATGTCAAGTTTTGCTTTTTGTGATTATGTAATTGTATAATTAGTACATACACAAGTAAAAGTATAATTACTTACAGTTTTATGCAAACTTTTTTTAATAAGAGAGGAACACCGTGAAATACCATTCAGTTTCTAGACAAAGCTAGAAAATGTCATGTTTTTCAGACAAATATGTAGTGTTGCAGTTTTGATATGTGTGAAATTAAATTGAAATTGAAAAATAGTCTAAGCAAAAGTTTGGGCACCCTCTCTCTTTTGTGTGGGTTTCATAACGTTAGTCACTTAATGCTGATTGATTACAACACAAAATTGATTTAAGTGACTCGGTAAACGTTAACAATCCTAACACAGGTGCAACCAATCATGAAAAAGGAAATTTAAGATAGCTGATTGCTAGTTGTGCTTCCCCTTATAGTAAACCTGAAAGTAGCAACATGGGAACCTCCTTAGCTCACTTCCTACTGACCTAAAACGAGGATAATACACCAACATGAATTAGGTGAAGTATGCAAAATCACAAAGGTTTAGAGTCTCTGTCTCTACAGTCAGAAATATAGTAAGAAAATGGAAGGCCGCAGGAATAGTTCTCGTGAAGGAAAGATGTGTTAGACCAAGAAAAATAACTGAAAGGCAAAGGTGAAGAATGATTAGAATGGTCACTGAAAAACCAAATATGATAATGTCATTGTACATAGTTCTACAATTCAGCACATTCTTCACAAAGAACAGCTCAGTGGAAGGTGATGCAGAAGAAGCCTTTTCTGCCTTCTGCCAACAAGAAGAGTCTTTTGAGGTATGCAAAGGCTCATCTGGACAAGCCTGAATCATTTTGGAAAAATATACTGTGCCACAATCATAGGTGCTTTGCATGTTGGAAAAAAAGAACACAGCATTCCAGGAGGAAAACCTGCTCCCTACTGTAAAATATGGTGAAGGGTCCATCATGCTGTGGGGATGTGTGGCAAGCACAGGTACAGGAAGCCTCGCCAGAGTTAAAGGTGGCATGGATTCCACCCAGTATCAGCAGATTCTGAAGAACAATGTTTAGGAATCAGTCAAGAGGCTGAGATTATGGCAGGGTTGGATGTTTCAGCAGGACAATGCCTCAAAACACAGTTCTAGATCTACCAGGTAATTCATGCTCAGACATAATACAATGTTGTATAATGGCCATCCCAGTCCCCAGACTTAAGCATCATCGAAAATCTATGGATTGATTTGAAAAGAGCTGTTCATGCTTGACACCCATCAAACATGACTAAACTGGAGACATTTTGCAAGGAAGAATGGTCCAAAATGCTTTCAGCAAGAATTCAGGCACTTATCCTTGATGATAAGATGTGTCTACAGGCTGGTACTTCAGCAAAAGGTGGCTCTACAAAAGACTGATCTCAATATTGTGTTGGGGTGCCCAAATTTTTGCATCTGTCTGTTTTTGTTATGACTTAAATTACATTGCATCTCTTGATTTAAATAAATGTTATGTCAGAACAGAAATGTTTTGTTTTTCCCTAGGGTATAAAATATATCCTAATGAAATTGCTGATTTGAAAGGCCAAACTTTTGCATTAGACTGTATGTGTAGTTTACTTTATTTTGGCAGTCATATCTTGATATAAATGTCTATGTTAAAATTCTAGGCAACAATTTATTTTAAGGTGTCCTTGTTACATGTTCCATGTACTTTTTATAGTAATGATAATTAATTAATTAATACACGGAACTAACCCTAAACCTAGCCCACATTCTAACCCTGAACATATAGTAAATCCATTGTAATTATTTAATATTGCTTAGTAGACACCGTAAAATAAAATGTAACCTACTTCTATATTACTAAACCTATATTCAAATTTGAATGCATCATTTTATGTATCATATAGATTTTATTGTCGACATGTCAAATTATTTCCCTGTAGGAAGACTAAATTAAATCAGCCACCATGTATAAACACTGTAAACAAATTTTTCTGACTTTTTTTGGTTTGAATCAAGTTAACTTACACAAATCAAACTGACTAAAAATATTAAGTTGAAAACTGATAAACTTATTAAACTCATTCATTCATTTATTCATTCATTCATTCATTCATTCATTTTCTTTTCAGCTTAGTCCCTTTATTAATCTGGGGTTGCCACAGTGGAATGAATTGCCAAGTTATCCAGCACGTTTTTACGCAGCGGATGCCCTTCCAGCCGCAACCCATCTCTGGGAAACATCCACACACTCTCATTCGCACTCATACACTACGGACAATTTAGCTTACCCAATTCACCTGTACCCACAGTCTTTGGACTGTGGGGGAAACCGGAGCACCCGGAGGAAACCCACGCGAACGCAGGGAGAACATGCAAACTCCACACAGAAACTGACCCAGCTGAGGCTCGAACCAGCGACCTTCTTGCTGTGAGGCGACAGCACTACCTACTGCGCCACTGCGTCACTTATACCTTATTAAACTATAAAAGTTAAACAACACATGCTCATTCTGAAAATGTAGCACTATATACATTTCTGGAGATCGTGAGTTATGTAGCTAGTTGTACGTTTGGCTGCATTTTGTCTAAATAAACGCTACGGGGCGCTATGACGCTGTTACTTTTCACGCTTACCAGCTGACTGCTTACCTCCATATGGACTCTCTCGCTGTTTGTCCAGTGACTTGCTGAGTACGTCGATAGACTTGAGACACAGAGAGGAGTTGACCACAACTACGGGGTTCGAGTCCAGCGATAAACGGTTTATGAAAGCGGGTAAGACAAAGACAGAAGCCAAAAAATAAATAAAATAAACAAGTAAATAACAGGGTGAGAATGTGGTAAAATCTGAAAACGTGGTAAAAGTCAGGTGAGGGCTTTTCTTTTTCTGGATTGCTTTTGAAAACTGTCTGATTTAGGGAAGAGGGTGGCCACTGGTCAATCGGTGCTTTTGAAAACATTGCCGGTTGGGTTTAGGAAAGGAGGAGGGTGGGTCAGTTGATTGGTCAGTCAGTAGACAGCAGCCTTTGGTGGATTTATGTGAGAACAGCAGGTGCACTTGCGAGAGAAATTTAAGATCTTAAAAAGTGTACACAGCGGCATCTGGTGGATTTGCGAAAACAAAAACTTTAAAAAAAACGTACCTCTTATGAGATATTTGGCACTCTCCAGAAATGTATATAGGGGTACATTTTCAGAATGAGCCTGGTTTGAAGTTAAAGCAACATAAAAATAGATGTTACCTTGACTTTTTATTGTTCCATTTTTTTGTGTGTATTTACAAATGCAAAAAAACATCTATGTTTAATTTTTGATTTTCCTCAAAGTGGAACCTAACAAAATAATGTCAGTCTCCTATTATGACTTATGAAATAATTACTTCCATTATTGCTGTAGGTTTTATTTTTCATTATTTTAAACATAAAACGGACTGAAATGATGAATACAGCATTTCGTCTGCAGTCTTAGATATACATACATGTACAGGCAGTTGACAAATTGCTAAGTGGTTAATCCAGATCTTATAACAACAGTTAGTCAAAACATAAACATTGAAAGCCCCAGAGATACAGCGGCACACACAGGACCACCGGTGTTTATCCCTCATTACAAACTGTCCCAGGGTTATTACTGGGATAAATTGCTCATGTTTGCAAACATCAGGGGAACGACACACCAAGTGTATTGACAAATAGCTTAATTAAATGACAATGTTAAAGTGAAAGTACAATTAATTCTGCCGCGCTATCTTGTTAATAATATTTCCAGATGTTCCAGACTGGAGGAGGCGGTGCTGCATAAACTATACTTCAGAAGGTTATTGATTGAAAAACAACTTCCATCATTCATCCTCGTTATTATTATTCTAGTACATATTTCTAGGCCGTCAGTATTCAGTAGCATAACCGTTCTAACCGTTTTAGCTCTAGTACTTTTTTCAGAGATGTAAAGGATCTCATATTTACAGCGGGGAAAATAAGTATTGAACACATTATGTGTTTTATTCCTGGAAATAATATTTCTAGAAGAGCTGTTGACAAAATTTAACCAGATTTTGGTAAAAACCCAAATATGGAAATAAAAAACATGAAAAAGGAGTTATGTGTATTAACTATTTAATACTTCAAATAAAAGGCTTTTTTGGTGATGGCAGCTTAAAGACGCCTCTCATATGGAGAATGAAGTTACATGAATTGCTTAGGTGTGATTTTTCACAGACTTCAAGAGAGTGTAAAAGTCTTGATGGTTCTGTGAGTCTCGTCTATCAAATCTGATCTTTAATTTGTTGTTATCTATTGGATTCAAATCAGGTGATTGGCTGGGCTACAGCTTTATTTTCTTTCTCTGAAAGCATTTGAAAGTTTCCTTGGCTGTGTTTTGGATCATTGATTTGCTCAAATGTCCACTCTGGTTTTATCTTCGTTATCCTGCTTATGTAGAGTTTGGACTGAAGCAGCTAATATTCATTTACAATGATGAAGGGCAGAGGGAGGCTGAAGAACTACTAAGAGATTTCAGCTGATGTTTGGGCTTTCACTGCCTTTGTACACCTCCCTTTCTTCATGTGTTCAATTATTTTTGCCTGTATAATTTCATTTTATTAAGCATAACTTAATTTGTAAACTAATTACATTTGTTATCTTTGCATATGTGGATTTCTTGAACATTTCAAGTCAACAGTACCTTTAAAAATAAGTTTTCTGAGAAAATTTGTGATCTGTTCAATACCCCCTTGCTGTATGTGTAAGTTTGACACTAGAATTTTTTTAATATTAGCAAATAATGTTTAAGGTACTCCACACAATCTTAATCTCTGTAGGTTCTATATATTCTTTCTTTATGTAAAATTCAAAACAGGAGTCGTTTTAATGATGATCATAAAATGATGATCATATCTAAAAAGTAGAAGCAGTAATAAGTTAAATAATAAAAACCATACTGTTATCATTATTTGTAAATTTCACATTAGAAATAACTAGGCATGTGCCGGTATCACATTTTCATGCTGCGATTAATTGATTGAGCTTTTATCACGGTATACGGTATTATCACGATATTGTAATTTTACTAGAGAAACAGGTAAAAAAACACAAAAAACTTCAGTTTCGTCAACTTAGTAACTTTAATAACTTTTTAATTAACTAAAAGTACTTCAAACATTTAAATACAAATAAATATAAATAAAACAATACACAATATAAAAGTAAACTTGAGCAATTATATCAAAGTGAATGTGCAAAGGGAAACCGTCTTCGATCAGCAATCCCTCTGCATTTTTTTGGAACCCAAAATATTTCCAAACCTTTGACTTTACCATTTTTGAAGAGGGATAAATTGTCGGCAGCGTTTCTCCTTCCGCCATGCTTCTTCTTCGTGTGAGGATTATAGTGCGGTGGCAGCGGTTGCGCGCACACAGTGCTTCTACATGTGGGGATTGTTTACATCAGAGTGCGCATCAGTTCTGCGCAGCATATACGCAGTGGTTCTTCAAGCGGTTGATGGAAAATAAGCTGAAGGGGGATAAATTGTCGGCAGCGTTCCTCCTTCCGCCATGCTTCTTCTTCGTGTGAGGATTATAGTGCGGTGGCTGCGGCGGCGCGCACACAGTGCTTCTACATGTGGGGATTGTTTACATCAGAGTGCGCATCAGTTCTGCGCAGCATACACGCAGTGTTTCTTCAAGCGGTTGATGGAAAATAAGCTGAAGGGGGATAAATTGTCGGCAGCGTTCCTCCTTCCGCCATGCTTCTTCTTCGTGTGAGGATTATAGTGCGGTGGCAGCGGCGGCGCGCACACAGTGCTTCTACATGTGGGGATTGTTTACATCAGAGTGTGCATCAGTTCTGCGCAGCATATACGCAGTGTTTCTTCAAGCGGTTGATGGAAAATAAGCTAAGGCGCGTTCTAAGAATATAAATTCGGATCTATTATTTTTCACGGTATTTTGAAGTGCCCGCGATAACAATATCGTGCATATTCATTACCGTGATTTATCGCATTACCGAATACCGGCACAAGCCTAGAAATAACCAGTGTTGGGGATATTTACCTTTGAAAGTAATGCATTATAACATTGAGTTACTCTCCAAAAAAGTAACTAATTACATTTCTTTTTATGGTAAGTAATGCGTCACGTTACTTTTGAGTTACTTTTTCTGACTTATTCTGAGACTTGATCTCTTTCAACTTGCAGGTTTTTTTTTTTGTTCTTCTATTTTTAAAACAGAGGAGCTCTACAATTAACAACACACTGTAATACCCTTATTTACCTTAAAAACACACACACACACACACACACACACACACACACACACACACACACATAAGAAAAATTAATCTAGCAGAATGTTATTTTCAGAGAACTTCCTGACCCCAGAGCTCTACATGCCGTATATACAGATCAATGAAAGTTTAAAGCAATGTGTTTGCTACTTTTGTACTTTTTGTCTTATTAAAAAGCAAAATCACTGTCCATTCAGATAATCCTCTTTTCCTTTACTCCCATGTGTTCAAAATAATGAGAATATTTCCATTGCAGAAATGTAAGGCCCTGTAATCTTCCTTTCTGTCCTGCATTATCTCATTGTGTGTGGGATTCAACATGACTGTTCATTTTAATTCAGCAATTTATTTTTTTTAAAGCAAATTAATTAAACGAAAACATAACTTACGTTACATTTTTTAAAAAGTAACTCAAATATTATTTCTTTAGTTTTTTTAAAAGTAGTGCGTTATTTTACTCGCTACTTAGAAAAGTAATACACAGCAAAATCCTCTAAACAAGTTTAGATAGTATTTGGTCCCTCTCTAAATTTAGTTTAAGTTACTCAAGTTAATGAGACAATGAAAGGATTAATTAAGTGATAAAAAATATTATCAGACATACTGTGAAAATTTCCTTGCTCAGTTAAACATAACTTGGGAAATATAAAAAAATAAGATAAAAAAAATCAATGGGGGGACTTCAACTGTATTTGCATATATCTATGATCGGGAGTTTTCTCGGTGGTCAAAACGCAAATTTTTCTTTTTTTTTTTTTCATTTTACATCACTTTTCTACATCGACGGGCATTGCAGACAAAGAGAATGCATTTGTATGGATGGAAATGTATTCTCCTTCCTCCCTGTTTAATTTGATCTAATCCATTTCCTGAAACACACCCTCTCCCGCTTTCACTTCTCATTCTAACGAAGGGAGTGATTTGTTTGTGACTGAATCTCCGTTGTGAATGACTATGAGCCGATAATAATACAAGTTTCTAGTACTGCAGCATCTTGTCATATTTCATTTACATTATTTGCTGATTTTATTCAAACAAACTAGCATAAGCCGAGTATTTAGTGCAGGTTGGTGCTACTTTGCCTTATGGTCAGCGCAGTAAGTGACTGTATTATCATCAATAACGTTACTTGTTGATCACAAAAGTTCGTAACGTACAATAAACGTAAAAAACTAAATCTTACCTATGAAATGTTCATGCTTTGTTTTCTTTGTTTGCCCATTACTACACAGCGCTAAAGTCCAGCATCTTAAGATTGGCATACTTTCTTGACTAGTACGGTTGAATGACATTTGTCCTGGGAGCACTGTACAAATGTGGCAGCGCTATTGACGCATGCTCAGGGTCCATATGTGATATCTAGTGTATATATCTATGGGCTGAAACAACACAGTTCTTGAGTTTTTTTTTGGCATAACTTAATTGTTTTATGTTCAATCCACTTAAATTAATAAAATCGAATAAGTTAGCTTAATTTTTTAATGTTGTCTCAACACAATTTGATTGTGTGGAACCCAGCATTTTTTACAGTGTAGAAAATACAAACTCACTTACATCCATCCTGAACATCCTAGCAACTACACGCACACACACACACACGCACACACACACACACGCGCACACACAGTTCAAATATTGTATCTGTACAGTATATTATATTAACTTCACTCCTACATTTTCAGCTTCTGTATTTTCAAGCTATTATGTTTTATGAGGAGAATAATATGCAGTATGTCCTTTTTAATTCCCTGTTGCCAAGCTTGAATGATTTCCTTCTGGTAAAGGTGACCTTTTGGTGGAGGGCAACAGAGTTTTCCTGTTGAGAAACGCAGTCATGTGATCGCACTTCTGCACCAGTCAAGCAGACATTAATGGCCTGAATCAGACCTCTCAGTTCTGGCAGTAGCAATGCACATATTTTATTAAACTATAGGAAAAACGGTCCAAAAGAGTTTGAGCTTTGCAGCATCAGCCAATGTCAGGTTTCATATCACCACACGCACAGTGCAAGGAAAAAAAAACATCAACGTTATCAACCATCTCCATTTACTCTGAAAGATCCGTCTTTATAAAATATTGAAGGCAGTCAAACAGTCAAGAGGACGCAGCGTTTTTGCTGCTGAAATAAAAGAGGGTTTTAGTGTTCAGGCTGGCATTGCTGGAGGACGTATAGCATGAAATCAGCCTCACGGTGTGAAATTCGCCATTCATTAGTCCATTAATATTCTAGACGTTAAAAAAGGAGCACGTTCACACTCCAGGTGTTTTTCCGCCAATGACAAATGGACATTTGAAATGTTCTGCTTTCATTTTTTTTTCTTTCTTTTGCTAGAGGACTTTGGAAATCTGACCTTTTCTGAAAATTGCAAAGTCACGAATCTCTTGAGATCCTTTGTCGTCGATTAGCACTTCATGTTGGAAGTTATCCACTGACGAACTTTCAGTTGGTGAAGTTTGTTTTTGCGGCAGTCTCATCAGCATTGATGTTTTCAAACATTTGGCTGGACTCACCATTAGGCAGCCTTCATTTCAGCAGTAATTGGATGGTCTGCTGTGGGCTTGTGGGCTGAATTGATGAGCGAATACACTGTGATAATTGACCACACGCTCATTATCGATGCAGACTCGCTAACTAATGTTTTGACACTCGTCCTAATCCCAGTTTGGTAAACTTAGTTCAAATTAGTGCAAGTGGGAGTTACAAATATATCTTTTTCTGTCCTTCCTTGACTTCTTCCCTTATTTGAGCACACCAGTTTCAGAACTGCTGTTCTCATAGGGATTTATTTAAAAAAAAGTCTTTGTTTAAAGTTTCTGTAAAACTAAAATTGTTTTTAAGGTATTTTTGTAGGTTATGTTAATCCGAAAGATATCTATGAACTAGTGTGCTTCAAAACAGTAACAAAATTCACATTTTGAAGATGTAAACATCTTGCAGTTTGTCACATCCATCTAAATGGATCAATGATGTTTTTTTGACATCAGCTCATACATCAGTTTCTCATCAAATCTGACCAATCAGATGCTCTATAGCAGGGGTGTCAAACTCAGTTCCTGCAGGGCTGCAGCTTTGCACAGTTTAGTTCCAACTCTAATGAAACACATCTGATCTTACTAATTGAGTCCTTCAGGCTTGTTTAAAACCTACAGGCAAGTGTGTCGAAGCAGGGTTGGAACTAAACTGTGTAGGGCTGCAGCCGTTCAGGAACTGAGTTTGACACCCCTGCTCTAGTATCAGACGTGTCCCACTCCCGCCCCCTTCAAGATGAGTCTCATTTGCTTTTCATTTGGTGCGCTTGAGCTCAACACTCTCACTGGCAGAGTTGTAATATAAACAAAATTCTGTTGGCTGTTTTTTTTTTTTTAAAGAGGAGGAGCTACTACACTACCTGACAAAATTCTTGTCGTCGATCCCAGTTGTAAGGGCAACAAATAATAACTTGACTTCTAGTTGATCATTTGAAAAAGTGGCAGAAGATAAATCATCTGTCGAACTGCATCCCAATAATCACAAATACTACAGAAGACCTATTGGAACCCGCATGGACCCAAGATTCTCACAGAAACCAGTCAATTTTGGTGAACGAAAAATCATAATTTGAGGTTACATTCGGTATGTGGACATGCAAGAGATCTGCAGAGTGGATGGCAACAACAACAGCCTAAGCTGTCAAGACATTTGGGCTGCCTATTCCAGTACAAACCACAGGAGAGGGCAAATTCTTCAGCAGGATAGCGCTCCTTCTCATACTTCAGCCTCCACATCAAAGTTCCTGAAAGCAAGGAAGGTCCAAGTGCTCCAGGATTGGCCAGCCCAGTCACCAGAGATGAACATTATTGAGCATGTCTGGGGTATGAAGGAAGAGGCATTGAATGCATTGAATCCAAAGAATCTTGATGAACTCTGTGAGTCCTGCAAGAACGCTTTCTTTGCCATTCCAGATGACTTTATTAATAAGTGATTTGAGTCATTGCAGAGATGTATGGATGCAGTCGTCCAAGCTCATGTGATTCATACGCAATATTAATTCTTTTTCCATGGCACTATGACTTTATATTTTATACTGTACATTATTTCTTTTAAGTGACAAGACTTTTGTCTCAAAGTCAGCAAAGTCAGACCTTACTGTCCTAATTAATTAAAAATCAAGGCATGATCATATTTTATTTTGGTAAAATAAGCGTAATCTAGATATAAGCCACTTCTGATACCAAGTTATCAACTAGATGTCAGGTTATTATTTGTTGTTCCTAAAACTTGGATAGACAAAAAGACTTTTGTCAGGTAGTGTATACGTCCCGACTGTATATGTCTTCATGTTTCAATTGAAATTACGTTAAATATCAATTAAAAGAGTGCACAATTGCCTTTAAGAGTAATGAGCCATGAATCAAACCAACCAGCTATTAGGACAATCGTAAAATTTCAATTTTTAACTCAAAAAATGATTTGAGAATGACATTAAAATGAACCATTCATGCATAAATTAAACCGTTTATTCAATGCTGTTGGTAGTTCTCTGTGGAAACAGTATATATCAGGTTTTTTGAATGTGTTTGTGTGTTTATTTACATATGGGTTTGATTTAAATGTAAAAATTACTTTTAATCTAAAAAAGTTCTGATAATATTTCTTCAAAATGTCAAAATCAATATAAGTTTGTGCATTTTCTTCAGAATGGTTGAGAAATTTGTTGTAATAAGCTTGCTTTTCTATCACAACAAATGAAAATCTGGTTATTCTGAACAGCTGTCAATTTCTTGAAAAATATCAAGTAAAACCTGCTCATTTGATTTGATCAGCGCTTAATGGCGGGTAGTTAAATGTTTCTAACTTTGTCATGTGGCGTCTGGTGCAGACAGCCACCTTGCTGTTTGCTAAAATCTTGTCATGTCATGGCTTGCAGCTCACTATGCTTTAAAACCAGCCTGATGAGTCACATAAATGTGGCCTGGTATTTTCAGTCATTTCAGGCCACAGCAGTGATTCCAGTGTTATTTGAAAGGCAGTTATTAACCTGCCGTGAGACGTGCCATTTTACAGTGTGCAGACTCAAGTTAACATAAGATAGACAGCCAGCGTTAACAGACGAGGTCAGAGGCAGACATAAAATCTGGGGAAAGTAGTAGAGCTTGATTTGCATCTAAAAGCTTGGCTGATTTAAATTTATGTAGAATTGACACATAGTGGTTGAACTAGATATTTGGATGTTAGTCCAAATTTAAAATATTAGAGAGTTTTTTTTTTTTTTTCCATCTCTTCCTTATTTGACTTGACATACGCGGGTTGCCATATTGGTGACATCAACAGGAGCGCGAGTTAAAGCTTGGATCAGGCTCTAGATATTAAACCCAACCCCACCCGCACCTTGTGTCCGAGCCTGACCTGATCCAACAAATTAACTGTAATCATGAGCCTGAGCCCGATTTAAACCTGACTATTTTTTAAAACGCATCATGGGCCATTATAACAGACATTCTCAACTTCCGCCCAGCCTGAAGATAGTGGCAGTAAATATCGAGAGTACCTGGCAGTACAAAGCTGTTCAGCTAATGTTTATTTATGTAATATTTGTATTGTTTGCAAATTAAAAACCACCTCATATGGATTTTTATAGCTCAGAATCTGCATTGCATTTCAGACACTACTGTGCTCCGGGGGTCACTAATTTGGCTGCATCCACATACACTGAAGCAGCCTTGATGACTGAAATTTAATATGCAGTTTTTTTACCAAGGCAACCCAGGGTGGCAAATTTCTAATTGGGTAAACTGGCAGTGGGTGGAGTTATACAAATCAAAACACAGATAGACATTCCAACACAGTGTGATGAAAGAATTAAGTCCATTCTGGAATCCGATCCAGTTAGAACCCTGTGATAAATACCTGTTAAAAAGTTGTTAATTATTATTTAAAGCTAAACATTTAAAATCTATTTATTATATATTATTTGAATCGAAACTTTTATATATGTATTAGGGTTTTCACAATACTGAAATGTTAAAAATGTCCATTTCCCGCTAACATCTGAGTGCTGTTGATCGTGTTCTTAAACAGCGCTGATTTGCCATTGTGTTCACATGCTCAACAGAAATGACTGTGATTGGCCGTGAAGGTCATCAATTTACCGAACTCACCACAGTTTACTGAGTGTAATTACAGATACAGGGACACTAGAGTGTTTTAAAGGGCACCTATGGTAAAAAATCTACTTTTCAAGCTGTTTGGACAGACATATGTGCATGTATGATGTATAGACTGTCATATTGGGGTGATATAAGCACACCCAGTGCTTTTTTTTCAATTTAACAACATAAAAAACGGTGGACCAATTGGAGTGGTTTTCAAATCGACCGCTACTTGACATACAGTAGGTGAGAGTTCAAAGTGGCTATTACCGCCGTGGCTTATACCGCCGCCGTTTGAAATAAATGCTGCTCTGTTTTTAGTGTAAGACCGCAGTTTGTGAAAAAGCCGCCAGGGGGCGCAAAGGGACGGGATGCGAACGGAAAGAAATAGCCTTTACAGCAGCTCTCTCTCTCTCTCTCTCTCTCTCTCTCTCTCTCTCTCTCTCTCTCTCTCTCTCTCTCTCTCTCTCTCTCTCTATATATATATATATATATATATATATATATATATATATATATATATATAATTATGCATTTATTTAATTATATATAATTATAAATATATTCTTAATAAACTTCCCAGCCACAAATATTAAAAAAACACAACTTGTATTAAAACTGGGCGAGGATTAGAAAGAATACGATGCTTGTTATATAATTTAAAATGTTATTCCTCTTGTCCAATTTCTTTATGCACATTTTTTCACTCGCTACTCTGCCAGGAACTTCGCCGCTAGAGAGCACCTTCAAAATCTCAATCTCATGGCTCATTCTTCACGAATATAGAATTAAAATAATGCCGCGTTTGGTTCATTGTGCATCCCGCGGGTGCAACCAACAAGAATTGTGCATTTTAGTTTAACTTTTTGAGCGTTAAAAGCAGTTCGGTGTTAGTTTTTATTTAAATATATCAAGCCGAAACTAAACAGCGCATTCTCTCCGCCTCCTCGTTCATAACCAGCGGGACCGGGACAACTGCTGAAGCAGGCAATAGAGAAACTCCGTCATTCATCATAATCTTTCTTAGCTGATGTTTCGGAGTCGAAAGAATATATTAAAGAAAAATGTTCTTTTAACAGTCCCTATATATTTTATCTTTTTCTTTCTTTTTTTCCTGTCATTTCTCTTCAGCAAATTATATTTTTTAAAGCTGCTTGATTCTTTTAAAACCGAAAGCAGAGCCCGTCAATTGGTGTTTTTCCATAAGATACGTTTATCCTACGATAATTTATCCACTGATCCTTTTGCATAAAGGTTTTAATAAAAAAAAAACAGGTCACTTAATTACTTTCGATGTGCTAAAATATTTGTTAAACGAATGTTATTTAAAAAAAAAGCATATGCACATATTACAATTGTAAAATAGTCTAAAATGCATGGTCTAATCAGAAATAAAGGAAATTAGTTATATTTAATGCATAAAATAGGCTAGCCTTTTTATAAATTGAGTTTAATTGATTTGAAACTTTTAATTGCATTTTAACGTCCTGTATAAATAATAAAAATTGCATCAGATTGACGAAAAAACGAATATTAATACCTGCAAACAGGGCCACGGTTACTTTTTTTCACTGACTGGCATGACTGGCAAACGCGTCAGAAAAAAAACTGCTGAATCTCTGCGAATATTTGGTTAACTTATAAAACAAATGTCTGGTTTAGTGATGTTAGTAATGCATAGAAAAATGCAAAGCAGAATTCTCCTGAGCTCATTAAACCACTGATGACAGCGACGGAATCACTGGCCCACCACGTTCTTACGAACATATTTTATTTATTAAAGGTATTATTTCATTGACCTGAACATAACCAGTTATAATATAATTACTAACCCATCCTCTAAAGCAGGCAACACTCTATTCAGCTATGTTTTGTGTTTTTACTTAGAAATATTTTCTTTTTGGCGAATGCTTGGAGCGTAATATAGATATTTTAAATAACAGGTAGTAGGGGTGGGCGGTACACCGGTGTCATAGTCATCACCGGTGTGACATTGCGCCACGACATGGATTTTCTAATACCGTCAGTACCGTAATAAATCAATTATGCGCCTTGAACGGCTGCATATACATCAATAATAGCTAATTCTAAATAATAAGGCATTCAATTTTCTTCAAACGTTCAGTTGTGGTCTGAATACATGTCCTTATACTACAGGGCTCGAAATTGCAACCATTTTGGTCGCATGAGCGCCCGAAATTTAATCTATGCGCCCTCATAATATATTTGGGAGCATTTGTGTGTCTGAATATAATGAACAGGGAGCTTTTGTTACTGCAGGAAATACAAACGGCTGAAGAGTGAAAAGTGCACAGGTTTGCAAACCTCCCCTAAAGTTATAATAATAATAATGGCGCAGATGACAGCGATCATAACATGAGGTAAATGTTGATCCGCCAGCTGAGATCAATCGAGTGTTTTCGGAGAAGGTGCCCGAATCTTGATGCGTTGCATTCACCGCGTGTTCAGCGCAAATGTCCGCTAAATATAAAATCTAACACTGTACACATCATCGCCAAAGAAACTCACCTTTACTAAGTTTACACTGAAACGAGACTGAGCATTTACAATGAACCAAACCAAAACTTTTAAAGAGTGATAGAAGTGAAACTTTCTTTTGTCCGTTCTTCCTTGAGATGTTTTTTATTTTGCTATTGAAAGTAATTCCATGATATTATGCCGTCACCGTTCAAAAGATAGAAACATTCATTTTCATAAGGCCCCATATTTAATGCGGTTTCGTTTTTAAACGCATAGGTTTTGTTACGCCATCCGTCCTATAGGAGTTTTGGATTTTGTGTATTCATGTTTGTGAAAAACACTTAATAGTGGAGACCCCTTCCCCCTTCTCATAACCAAAAGCTTGTCTGTCAGGAGTTAATGGGCATCAGTGAGGCCGAAATCATGTCTATTTAAGTGTCTTTAATATGGTGTATAGATTATTATGCGTTATTGAAACATCAAGGGGGACGCAGCAAAGTCACTTATAAATTAAAATTGTATTATTTTAAGCAATTTTATTATTTTTTGCAACAGCCTTACATTTAAAACGGAAACTTAACGGCGATTATAATCAAAAAGAACTCAGCCTATAAGGCTAGATGTTTTCTTTCCCTTATTTATTAATTTATTTGTTCATGTGTTTGGCGCATGTAACTCGTGTGCCATCGGAAAACTAGTGTAATGACGGCAAGCCATCTTTCCCAGACTCGGGGCAAAGTCCTGCCTCTCCTTTCACTCCGTCCCGAAGCCCCAGCTGGCCCTCCTGGCATCCTCTGCGTAAAACATATGCTGGATAAGTTGACGGTTCATTCTGCTGTGGCAATTACAGACTAATAAAGGGACTAAGCCAAAAAGAAAATGAATGACGAATGAATGAATGAATAAATAAATAATAAGAATAAAATAAAAATAAGGTAATAATCTTTACACACAGATGCCGCGTAAGTGGCCTTTTTTAATTTAGAGATGGTACATTTGAATTGCCTCTGCCACTTCTTCCCCCACCTCAAACCTGAAAGTTGAAGAGAGAACTATATTCTTTGAATAAAACTATTGAGCTATAAAAGGAAAAAACGCAGAAGAAATTTGCCATTATATTAATTTTAGCACAGCTGCCAGTCATTTTCACATTCGTTTTTCAGTTAGGGATTAATATTAAAGTAGCCTAGTAAAAATGTCTATACTATAATATTATAATTTGTTTTATCCATTATTATTATTATTATTATTATTAAAGCTATACAATTGACAAAACGCAGAGCCCTTAAAAAATTTGCTTTCATTTTGACATAGCTAAAGCACACGTTTAAAGTTATGTAAAAAAAACATCCCATTCTACAGCAGCAGTCAAGTTAGGACACTTAAAAATGCCTTTTGCGTTTGAAGATGATCGACCTGCCAAGTTATGTTTACAGTGTTATAAAAGAAAAAGGTAGGCTATTTAGTGCGTGTGGATTTACCGTAGACAGGCTTTCTGTTTGGCTAATGCCTAAAAATGTAAGTAAGTAACACATTAATTTTAGCAACTATTTT
>NC_079451.1:39691440-39706440 GCF_903798145.1 Danio aesculapii | reverse complement strand
GTGGAAAGGCAAAGCTGAATATCTGTGGTTAAACTGCCACCCAGCGGTCAAAAGCTGCTGGCGCACCAAGTACCGCTGTCGCCGCGGTATGAATGGCGCCATAAGGAACACATTGAAGTAGTAACATCTGTAGGAGAGCGGTCCCCCCGCCCACCAATATTGATTGACAGGCGCGTCATCATATCCTCAGTTTGTTTATTCATGTCCACCATTTTCAGCGTGAGTTGAAGCGATATCACTAAAGGAACACCCTAGCTCTATTTTTAGATGCAGGGCTTAACACAAGAGCAATATTCTCCACATTATCGATCTAATCGGAATTATTGGTTGTATCTTTAGGTAGGTTTGCAAACATGTGTACTTCTCATTGAGTCTACCTTATACTTCAGCCGTTTGCATTTCTCGCGATCCCAAAAGCTCCCTGTGATCTTTAGCATGCGTTTTAGAATTCTAAACATAGGTTTCTATCAGGGTACACTCAAGTCGACGGCTGGGCGCCGCGGACCGCTGCAGAAACCTATGTTTAGAATTCTAAAATGCGTGGCGCGACGATTCGGGACACTTCATGTCTCTGCCGCGCCACAGAGAGTGTCTGGTGTGCCATGTTGCGGGTTCGAGCGGCGCATCCGGTGCCTCAGTCAAAGTTAATTCAGTGTGCGTGGTTATTAGTTTCTGTGTACAAGCTCGGCACTTGAAACTAGCACACAGTTGGCTGTAAAACTGTACAAAGACACAAATGATTTTGTACTCTCTGCTTGGTCTGTGTCAGAGTCGTACATGTACGACTGAATGGTGATCCTCTCTCTCCTCCGTCTGCCTGTCAGACTCTGTTGGAAACGCAGAGCGGGTGAGCTCATAGCCCCGCCCCCTTGTTACGTTGGCGGGAAGCCGAAACTAATTTACATGTGAAGCAACACACACACATAAATCAGCCAACTGTGGACACGCCCCCAACATGACACTTTTTAACACATTATAATAAAAAAATCTGAATTGTGTTTTGAACTGAACCTAAACTGGCACACTCAGAAGAACCATAATATTAATATTAAATCATAAAAAAGAGGTAAACTATGTTCCCTTTAAATGACACGTCGATTAGCTGGTTTGTCCATAAGCTGACATACAAGCAATCCTCTGATGAATGGCGTCTTTAAAATGCTCCAGTGTCCCTGTATCTGTGATTACACTCAGTAAACTGTGGTGAGTTCAGTGAACTGATGACCTTCATAGCACTCAAATGTTACTGGGAAATTGACCTTTTTAAAATTTCAGTATTGATATGCACCGAATTCCAGTATCGTGACAACCCTAATACATTCTCTTTGTGTATGTAACATTTTGTACTTGCATATTATTTACAAGTTGAAATGCATAATATTTAATAACAGCTTGCAGGCTAATCTCCATAAATATGCTAGCACTTCGGCTAACTAAAATCAACCTTGATTTCACAACCCATGCCTTATGTTATTCGTCAGTACATGAAATACACAATTTAAAAAACATTAATGGTCATTACAAAGCTTTTAAAAGGATATAGAACATGATTTCACAGGATATTATATTTAATCGGGCGCTACAAATTATAACTCCAGTAAACCAAAAGGATCACTTGGTTGTTGCTAGAAGGGATACAGCTACGGCTGGAAGTTGGCAAGAATTATTTATATTATTTATTAAATTACCCATTAATTATATTTTATTAACATCTTCCCCAAACCAAACCTGAAACTCAACCCTCAGAGTAATGTAAAAACAGTAATTATAACAAGAATTATTTATTAAATTACCAACTAAATTATATTTTATTAACGTCTACTCTAGGGGTGTAAAGGATCAAGGTTGATCTGTGTTTTGTACGGATCACAACCCACGGTTTGGAACACAACGTTACCTGCAAATAAATATATATTTTTTTACTTTACTAAATTTGTGATGATCACAGAGAGATCACCTCTCGCGTCATTCAAATCACATGTATGAAAGCATTAAAGCTTTCTTGTCAAATATAATGATGATTTGAAGCAGTTGTGGTCGGTTATTCGGGATGTGGTGGGTTTCTAAGGTTATTAAAGATGTTTTCTGTCACTACTTGTTTAGCCTGCATTAATGCACGCAACATTAATTATAAATGATGGTGATTTGCATATGTTTATTATTTCTTCCAATCGCTGCATTCACATCTGAAAACGCAAAAATCAAGAAAGAGATTCAGTCTTTAGATTGCAAACAGTAAGTTAACACAGAAGTGCTGGGATAACAGTTTATAGTTTTGATATAATGATAATGATGTTTATGGTAAAGATTACAATCACAGTCATATTAATTAAACTTGATGCTCAAAACGAGCATTGCAGGCAGTAGTTACATTATTTATCCAGTAGGTGGTGACGCCACTGAATAATAAAAAAAAGACACATCTAGCAATAAAAAATGAAGTTTTATGAGTGAATAACTGAGTCATTTATTGAAAATGAGACTAAAAATAAATATGGGTTATACAAATTCTAATGTAGATTTTTACATTTAGCATTACCAGCAACAGTAGTAGTATTTTTTTTACAGTCCTGAATATTTTAATATTTTTATTCAGCTGATTTTTTCTTCATTTTAAGTTCTGTTCGTTCAAACCAAAAGTGTCCTGCAGTACTGCTTTTGTAATAAATGGAAAGCAAATTACATTTGTCGTCTCTCCTTTTTGGTTGATCTGAAACTCTGAGATTTGTGATCCGTTACACAACTAGTAATTATTGTTGTACAGTGTTACAAAAGTGATGCTATATTGATGTGAGTAACCACAGCTGTATCCCATCTAGACTTTAGCGCATCACTAGGGCTCCTTAAGCAGACGTGATTCCTAGGGGATGCCGATTTGTCATGATAACGCAATGCACATATTCAAGGGAGAATAATTGACTTCAGCATAGTTTGTCAGATAAACAAGTATTATCATAGAGCAAGTTTTTTTTAAATATCTGAAAACATATGGTATTTTTATGCCTAAGAAGAATGAAAAACATATATACAGCATCTTAAAAGACCAAGAGAGGTTGCAGGTGAATTGAAAGGGAGTTATTTCTGTGCCTAAAAATAGTCGAGTTGCCGTGGACAAGATAAACAGATGTGGGCATCAATTTAAGAAAATGGTGCATATTCAACAAAGCGCACATTATTCTTCAGCCAGATCCAACCCCAAAAAAGATCACTCCAACATCCCAGGCTTTGAATAAAGAGCCTTAATGTTCATGTCATACAATCACTCCTGATTTTTTAATGGGGCCATTTGGAAGAAAAAAAAAAACCATGAAAAATGAGCCATGCGCTTGAGTTTCTTGGTGTTTCAGGGAGCCAGTGAGCAGTGTTCACTTTGAAGTGCTCTAAGTGAAATTGGTAGGGAGGAAAGTAATTGGCTGTGATCCCCATATACTTTGCTAAATGCGGAAGTGAACAATCCCACGAGCTCCTTTATTCCTTTTTGCAATTATAAACCCTGGCACCAGCGGAGGGGTGCAGTGGGCACTGACAATTTAGACACGTCGACTTTAAATCATATTTGAAAAACAGCCATATAGCATAATAGGTTTTCCAGTATGTGAGGATAAATCAAACAGAGCTGCCATGTAATTTCGTATTTTTCTCCAGGGGTCTGCTTATACTGCTCTTTGTCATTCCTATTCTTCTAAAGAAAATGCTAATTAAACTTGTACTAATCATCTTAGCATTTGCTGAAACGAATACTTAATTGAGCAGCCTTATTGGACAAGTCTGACTATAGGTTCCAGACTTGTTGGTTTTGATGGTTTCTATTTTGTATGCAGCTGTTTCTGTCTTGATGAAAGGAATGTAAAAATCACACACGTTTTGTGCGTAATGGAATGGGTTTTAAATAACTTATACAGTTTAAAGAGCTACTTCGAGCCATAATGCTTTAAATCAATAAAATGGCATTTTTTTCAAATAAATAATGAGGTTTAAAGCAACAGTTTAACCAAAGCTAGAAAATTAAGGTAACATTTAAAAGAAAGAGGAAAATGGTTTTGTTAGTTTCTTTTAGTATTTTTTGTTAAAGTATTATTATTATGAATTAAAAAATATATATATTTTGGCATTTTTACCTTTATTTGGCAGGACAGTAGGTTGACAAGTGAAGTGGGAGAGAGAAGGGGGCTAGGATCAGGAACGGTCTATGAGCCAGGATTCGAACTCGAGGCACCTTGAGGGCTTCCGCACCATATATCGATGCACAAAAATGTATAAATAAATGTTCATTTATTTATTTTATTGCTGTTTTATTTCATTTTTTTTAATGTTATGAAACATATTAAAAATAATATGTATATTAAAAAGTAAATAATGAGGTTTTAAAGGAACGATTTACCCAATACTGGAAAAGTGGCTTGTCAGAATTTATTTTAATTTTTTTTTAAGTATTATTATTATTTTTTAAAGAAAAATGTTTGTCATTTTGGCCTTTATTTGACAGGATAGTAGGTTGACAAGTGAAGTGGGAGAGAGAGGGGTGGTAGGGTCGGGAAAAGGCCAAGAGCTGGGATTTGACCTCTTGACGCCTGGAGTGCTTCCGCACCATATATTGGTGCACTAAAATTTATAAATAAATTGTAATTTATTTATTTTCATGCTATTTTATTTAGTGTTGTAAATGTTATTAAACGTTTATGTATATTAAATGTATATTAAATGTATATTAAAAATAAATAATACGTTTTAAAGGAACGCAAGGAAGAAAGGAAGTATTATTATTATTATTATTATTATTATTATTATTATTATTATTATTATTTAAATATTTATTTGGCATTTTTGCCTTCATTTGACAGGACAGTAAGTTGACAAGTGAAGTAGGAGAGAAAGAGGGTAGTGTCGGGAAAGGGCCAAGAGCCGGGATTCAAACTCGGGGCACCCAGAGCGCTACCACACCATATGTCAGTGCGCTAACCACTGGGCTATATAATAATTTTGTATTATTTTAGTTCATTTATTTTCATGCTATTTTATTCATTAAAAATATGTAAAAAAAAAAAAAAAAAATGAGGTTTTAACGAACGATTTACCCTAAGCTGAAAAAGTGGTGTCATTTAAAAGAAAGAGGTCAAACAGTTTTTTGCATTGTTAGTATTGTTATTTTTGCATATTAAAATGTTTTATTTTTTCATTTTGTTTTTGTTTCATGTTCTTTCTATTTTATTTCATGTGTTTTTTAGTTTATTTATTTCCATGCATTTTATTTAGTTTTTTTTGTTTTGCATTTTCAAAAATAAATAATGAGTTTTAAATGAATGACTTGGCATGTCATTTAAAAGAAAGAGGGAAGATGTTTTTTGTTTCATGTTCTTTTTATTTACTCTTATTTTATTTCATGTCATTTAAATGTATTTATTTTCATGTTATTTATTTCATTTTACTTTATTTTATAAATAATTGTATTGAATTTTCATTTTATTTTATGCATTTTATTTGAATTTTATTTTTTATTACACTTTATGTTAGTGGTCCCAACCCCCGGGCTGCAGACCAATACTGGTCCATGGATCAACTGGTACTGGGCCGCACAAGAAATCATGAATTATTTCCGTTTCATTTATTTATTATCTGAGACTGAACAATCTTTTATTTTGAAAAATGACCGCATTTTCTTGGTTACGTTTCGGTCACTTTAGTGCCAAAATTTTAGCCACAAACAGCAAAATGAGTAAGAAACGGATGTCTCTGGAAAGTTTCTTTGTAACGGGGGAAAGCCCCAGTGGAGAACCTACGAACTGCCTAGGAATGCATCCGCAACCCATTCGTCAACAAATCAGCTGAATCCACTATGTCTGTGCAAGAAGATCAACTGATGGAGATTGCAAATAACGGTGGCCATTCACAAATTGCATCTTTTCTGCATGAAAGTTTGTTATTTCCAATGCGCAGCTCACACCTTCCAGGCGCCCCATTTGAAAACATCTTCAGAATTCAGTAGACTAATTAACTCAGACAAACACTGCAGTGCTTTTTCATTTTCTCCATAAATAAAACTGTCAGCTTGTCATCCTTCGAGAAAATAGTTGATGGTCACCCCCAGCCCTCCTGGCCACGGTAAAATTGTCAAGCCTTGACCAGTCCACGGTGATAAAAAGGTTGGGCACCACTGCTTTATTTGACTGAATATGAAATACACTCAGTGTGTGCCATGACTCTTTTACATACATGTATTGACATCAACTATGAATGTCAATGAACTTCTTGTGTGGCATATTGGATTGACCGTTACCATTAATTCTCACAAGCAGCATCATCTCCAATCTGTCACTTTTGATGTTCATCATTAGTTAGTATGCCTTTTATTGACAACACACATAGAGGCAGCTCACTCTGTTTCAAAACACACTCAATCTCCCTCCTGCACCAGAATCTCATCATAAACACTTTTTCCCTCATGTCCGGATTGATTTGTGAACATCCTGCGTTGTGTTCAGCCCAGTCGCAGTCCTGTGGTTTCGGCTTGTGTTAATGCACGATCAGCTCATTTTGCCACAAAGGACAGAGATGTCTGACACTGTCTGTCCAAACACATTACACAGACGGATGTGTTCGCATGCATCCACCGTTTGACCCCTGGGAAAAACCACCACCTGCATTCAAAATGCCATGTTCAATGACACACGCCATGCCACACACATCATTTACTGCAACCATCAGACTTGAAACGAAATGACAAGCATTATGGAAATGTAAAGCGCAGTGTTAATGCACTGGTCAACACATATTGCTTGCTTGTTTTTTTTTTTAGTGAATGGTAGTCTATAATTAAAGCATCCAAATGTGTGCGTGTCACATTTGTGGAGTGCATTATGCCGACGGTGTAAATGCCAGATCTGCCCACTCTTTCCAGCTCGAGAGTGGGAACAGCAGGGTAAATATTCACTTTGAGTCAGATGCATGTTTTCTCTCCCAGTGGAAGCAGAGAGTCGGCGATGGAGGTGCAGTGAATGTCATTGCATTATTCTCTTCTGATGCACACAAGAGAAATGCTGCGGATGTAGAGAGCGGGTCTTAAACCCATCATCTGACGCTCCACTGGGACACTACAGCCTGATGCGACTGCATTGATCATGAAAGAGTGGGATTTTTGTTTCAACCCTCTTTTTAAAAGCATAGGGCTGCACAGTATGTAGCAATAAAATCATTCTTATCATGATAATAGTATATGTAATATCCATATCCCAGAGAAGTGCAATACATTAGTGGCTATGTGCTAAGCATTTGTGTGCTGCATGCAAAGTTTTGTTAGTTTGTTTATCCAGATCTGACCAATCAGATTTACCATCTTTTTCCACACATTTACAGTAGGTGCTTTTAGGTGAACCAAGAGGTGAAAATAAATCCTAATTCTGGCAGACAACAGAGAAAAATGACAATAAAAATCAGAATTTCCGCCAATGTTTTCAGTCATTCGTGTTGTTTTAAAATCAAAATTTTTGGACCTTGACATACATATATACATGCAGTTGTTGCAGATTTGTTGCACAGCCATGATGTGAATCTCCCGTTTCACCACATACCAAAGGTGCTCTATTGGATTGAGATCTGGGGACTGTGGAGGCCATTGAGTTCAGTGATTTAATTGTCATGTTCAAGAAACCAGTCCGAGATGATTTGTGCTTTATGACATGGCGCGTTATCCTGCTGGAAGTAGCCATCAGAATATGGGTACACTGTGGTCATAAATGGGATTGACACGGTGCTCAATTGGTTCTAAATGGCCCAAAGTGTGCCAAGAAAATATTCCCCACACCATTACATCACCACCACCAGCCTGAACCGTTGATACAAGGCAGGATGGATCTGACCCTACCGTCTGAGTGTCGCAGTAGAAATATATACTAAAACTATTTTTACAATCTTCTATTGTCTAATTTTGGTGCGCCTGTGCGAATTGTAGCCTCAGTTTCCTGTACTTAGCTGACAGGAGTTTCACCCGGTGTAGTCTTCTGCTGCTGTAGCCCATCTGCATTAAGGTTGGACATGATGTGCTTTCAGAGATGCTCTTTTGCATACCTTGGTTGTAACGAGTGGTTATTTGAGTTACTGTTGCCTTTCTATCAGCTTAAATCATCAACAAAGCATTTATGCCCACAGAACTGCTGCTCACTGGATATTTTCTTTTTGTCGGATCATTTTCTGTAAACCCTAGAGATGGTTGTGCGTGGAAATCCAAGTAGATCAGCAGTTTCTGAAATACTTAGACCAGCCCATCTGGCGCCAACAACCATGCCACATTTAAAGTCACTTAAATCACCTTCCCCCTTCTGTTGCTTGGTTGAACTGCAGCAGATCGTCTTAACCATCTTTACATCTCTACATGTCTAAATGCAATGAGTTGCTGCCATGTGATTGGCTGATTAGAAACTTGCATTAACGAGCAGTTGGATAGGTGTACCTAATAAAGTGGCCAGTGTGTGTATGTATGTATGTATGTATATGTATATATATATATATATATATATATATATATATATATATATATATATATATATATATATATATATATATATATTATATATATATATATATATAGTTTATTCAATCATTTATTTTATTCATTTATTTATTAGCTCAGAAAATATTCTATGACCTGTTTTAGTACTATATTTTAGTATGATCTTTGCATAAACAAATGTTGTTGCGGTTTAATGGTACATGTATCCATCCACCAGTTGTGCCTAAATACAGTCAGTCCAGATGTGCCATTTACCGGTGTTAGTGCAACAACTTAGGAGCCATCACACAGAATGCAACTTTGCATCTGAAAATGCAAGATACACCCCTCAGGAATGTTGGTCTCAAATAAAACAGTTGTCATGCCAACTTGCTACAGTAAACAATGCTTACCCTGCCTTGTGTCCTGTGATTGGTAAACAACTTTGCAACTGATGTTAATTAGTAGTTCTCTGATTAAAAGAAAAACACAGTAAGAACAAAGGAAAATACGAATTTAAATAAAAGAAGCATTGATAATTGTTTGTCCGTTGTCTAGGGTTTCTTTTTTCAATATCAAACGATGTTGAAATATAAAATATATAGGTGGAAGCAATTGTATTGATCATGAGAGCAGGGCTTTCACTTTTCGTTCTGCAAATGTAAAATACCATTTGACAGAGGGACGTAAAAAAGGCAGAAAGTGCTTCTTTTTTTTTTTTTGTTCTAAAATGTCTGATTGGTGAACTGTATCTTATAGCTGATACATTTTGAAACAAATTAATATAATATAATTTGAGTATAGAAGCATTTAATAATGTCTGGCCATTTAACATTGTGCTGAACTCAAGAAGGAAGACTCTTTTGAATCGGTGGCTGTAAGATTTATGATATTATTGTTCAATAAAGTAAGTGTTTTATAGGTTAATTTTTAACTAACCATCTTCAAGACTGCAAGACCCAATTGTTGCTCATTATCACTATGAACCATTTTTGTGAGAAGTTTTGTTGTTACAGGCTGTTTTAAATTCCTTATAATACTAGTTTAAAGTTTCATGAATTTTTTTTTTTTTACGAGAGGTTTACATTCACCCAAGATCAAAATATTTAAATATTCCCATAATATAGTACACTGCAGCATCAGCTCTTTTCTCTCAGTGTCAGAAACTATTCCAAATCCCATTACCATATCTGAATTCTAGATGCTTTCTCTCTGCTTGTATTTGTTTTTGTAAAAGTTCTTTAACAGTAACTTTTGGTAGACAAGAACTAAAAAAAAAAGAGTGGAGGTGTTCAGAATTTACTGCGTCTTTCATCCATCATACTCATATGAATTGAAATGGTTTGAAAGTCTCTTCACATTCCACTAGTAATGATTAAAGTAAATGATCTAAATGTATTTAAATGTATTTTTATATTCTGGGTGTAAAGGCAATAAGACTAAAAAAGTTCATCCAATTAAAATTTGGTCGGGCGACAATTCCCATAATTCTGATAAGTAGCCCAAACTGTCTGTCAACAAATGTAGGTTTGTACATCCAGTGCACTTCTGTTCATGTCAGTCATGCCAACTTGCTGCTGTAAACAATGCTTGCCCTGCCTCTAAGTTCTTGTAATTGGTAAACTATTTTGTTTACCATGCTACTCTGATATTTGGTCTGAAATAGCATGTAAGTATGGCTAAGTAATAAGTTTAATTCCTGCATGCCCGCCAGCCAACCACTAAGCATACAGTTGTCTCTTTAGGACAAAGCGCATGAGAGAGTGAGACCAGCGATCCTTGCATGCATAATTTTGCAACATATATTGCAACATTATGCACATTATGACAAGTTTGTTTGCTACACAACTGAAAACGTGCTAGATATAATATAGTTTTTGTTCGGAATTGTAGTATTGTAAAGTACTATAAAGTTTTCTAACTGGCGAATGACATGATCTAGTGCAGGAGTTCTCAGCCTTTTTGACTGCAAGGGCCCACTTCTTTCTCAAATCAGTTTTTTGAAGGCCACCCTGTCTGACATTTTCTCTAAATTGTTTGAATGAAAAACTGGACTGACTGAATATATACTATTAAATATCTACTATTCAAAACTATACAGACAAATGGAAAATACAGTAAAGCACCCTAAATCTGTTGAATCGCGTCGATCTGATGGCGGTTGAGTTTGCTTTGGGAGATCGCTGACAGGAACAGTCAACAGCTCCAACAGAGTGTGTCTGAAGCTCATATGCAAGTTTATTTTACATTCTGTTGCAGAAACACCATTGAGCCTCGCTAGATCCTCATGTATAGGCATGCGCTGTTACAAAAATTCACAAGACATTAATTTGGACAACTATGTGGAAGTATTTGTTTTATGTTAAATAGATGGGCGCTATGGGACTGTGTTTCAAAGCTATTATGCTAAACAGATAGCATTTTGGCAGGTCACCTACTGCACCTTTAAGCAAAGTTGTGATTGGCATGCAGATCTTTTCAGGGAATCAAGGTTGTGGGATAGTACATTTCCAAAAATAAATGAATAAAATAAATAAATCAGAAGGCTAGAGGGCGCTGTTTCATGGAAACACAAAACACCCAACAAAGAAAAACCTAAGGTTGTCAAAAATATTGGTACCAATCGATACTGAAATGTTAGAAATGTTGATTTCGCGTTAGCATTAATTCTATCAGTACATTTAAACAAGCTAAAAACATGTTATAATCATTTATTCATGCTAACAGTATGCCAGCCATGTTAAAACAATAGCAAATCATGTTTATTAAAGTTAATAATGTTAAGGCCATGCTGGCAACAGGTTAATAATAATAGCTTTTTGTAAAACATGTTATCAAGATGCTAAACTGTTGAAATAATGTTAACAGCAGTTTACTGTGAATTGTTAGCAATTGTAGGTTAGCTGCATGACAGTCCATTTGTTTGTGCAGTGTACTGAAATATGCTAGCATTGTGTTTTTAGCAACGCGCTACTTATGTTTTAATACATGTTAGCATAAGCAATGTGCAAAATAACATGCTAGCAACATGTTAAAACACAATAAACCTACTAGAAGTTTAATAAATCATGCTAATACATGCTAGTGACAGTGTTGTTAGCATGGTAACAATGTGTTAGGACATATTTCTTCACAGTAAACACTGAAGAAAGGTTAAAACCAACAGAGGAGAGTATATTTGTGGTCTTATAAAAGCATGACCTGAATGTCAGAAGACAATTCTCCTATATGTTTGTAAAGATAGCACAGTGTTGCTGTGAATGTCCAGCACCTTTGACCTCACAGATCAATGGACCTGGAAATATTTCTTTTTTGTAACATTATTGTCATCTTTGGTAAGCCAAGAGAAACAAAACAGCTTTTGGGAATTAGATCGAAGTTTGAACCCTACTTACAAGGAGACTCACTTGAGGGATTTTTAATGCAGCTTGTTTTGATTGACAGGACCCTGGACGGATGGTTGCTAGCCAACATACTATTTGGAAGTAAATAGTATGGTTACAGGTTCCAGCATTTTTCAAAATAACTTCTTTTGCATTCAACAGAAGAAAGAAACCCAAACAGGTTCGTGTCCAGTGTTGAGCAAGTTTTTTAAAAAGTAATCGATTACAAAATTACTGACTATTACTTTACTTTGAAGTTTTTTTAAAACATAAAATTACCTATAAAAATAAAAAAACTGCAGCTCTTTCAGTAATTTAATAATCACAGAAAAGCATTACAATCAGTTGATCACAGCAGCTTGACATATTCAAAAGACTTAGATAGTAGCCCAAAATAAAAATAAAAAATTCTCATCATTCACTTGTTCCAAACCTGTGTCTTTCTTTTTTTTTTTTTTTACACAAAAGAAGACATTTAGAAGAAAACTGGATAACTGTAACATTGACATCCATAGTATACAAAAGTAATTAGTCTACCGAAATGTGTATATTCCATACAAAGCATGAAGCTGATTGGTCAGTTCTTGTCGCATGACTTATGATTTTCAACTGGGTACACCTGGAAAATGTGAGCAATGTGCTCTAAACATGTGCACACAAGCTGCTTCCCTTTATTGGAAATAACGAACGTGTGAACGCAAAAGGCGCAATATGTAAACGCTTCTTCACATTCAGAAAATACCTACACTTCCGAACCTGCACACAACTCCAATTTAGCATGTTTAGGCTGAGTTGGGTCACCGTGTTTTTGGGCGCCAATATTCTGCTTGGCGACGAGTATTGTTGTAGAATGCTTTCTGTTCAAGTGAACAAGTTGCTGGTTGGTTAAAAGCAGTCAAAAGTTCTTTAGAAACTTTAGAGTGCATTTCACAGCAATATTTGTATGTTTTTATGCTCAATGAAATCAAAATAATGTCTGTATTTCCACTTGAAGAAGCAACCGCTCTCGACAGCAGCCGTTTCAGCTTGCGTTCTCCAGCTATTTAAAAGCGCATGCTTATTAACTGATGTTGCAGCAGAAAACGTGATTTTAAAGAAGCATTTTTTCTTCTGAAAGCTGTATTTGTAACGTAAGTAACACAATTTCACTGACTTAAGTAACTATAATCAAATTACACATTTAAAATGTAATTCGTTACATTACTGCTCCCCAAAAATGTAATTAGAATACAGTAACACTTAAAAAACTACACCCAAATTAATTTTCTTTTTGGCTTAGACCCTTTATTATTCCGGGGTCGCCACAGCGGAATGAACTGCCAACTCATCCAGCACATGTTTTTATGCAGCGAATGCCCTTCCAGCTGCAACCCATTTCTGGGAAACATCCATACACACTCATTCACAATGGACAATTTAGCCTACCCAATTCACCTGTACCGCATGTCTTTGGACTGTGGGGGAAACCGGAGCACCCGGCGGTGCAGGGAGAACTCCAAACTCCACACAGAAATGCCAACTGACTCAGCCGAGGCTCAAAACAGCGACCTTCTTGCTGTAAGGCGACAGCACTACCTACTGCGCCACTACGTCACCACTTTGTTTTGGCATTTTTAAATGAAATGTAGTGTACAGTGGTCCCTCGTTAATCTAAAATCTAAAAATAACCCGCAAAAGGTGAAATCCGCGACGTAGTTGGCTTTATTTTTTACAATTATTATAGATGTTTTAAGGCTGTAAAACCCATCACTACACTATTTTCTCAGATAGGCATTAACATTTTCATCCTTTTCGCTCGTTTAATCACTCGCATAACTTCTACCTTCCTTTAGCATGTCCGGAAGTTTAACTTTTTGTGTGGTGGTTAGCATCTTCCTCTGCCTTTTTGGTGCTACCATGACATTATGGGGTTTGTTGGGGAGAAGACTTGCAAACATACAGTGCAGCACTTCAGAGTCACACAATTTGGTGAGCTGAACGCATTCTGTACTCTACGGATGACACAGCATGAATGCGATTGAGTGACAATGGTCTACAGCCAATCAGGACGCAGAAATCAATGCGCTGTAAAAAAAAAAGCATGTCAAGTTGCACAAAAAAACTAAACTGCGAGACCATGAAAAATGAACCGTGTTATGGTGAGTGACCACTGTAAACCCATTTAAAGTCCATAATGCCTTTTCAGTTATTTTGTATGTGTTTACATTTCATTGCATGTTTTACATTATAGTAGTTCCAAGAAAACCTTAATTTTATTTATTTGTAAAACATTGAATTGTATTGCTTTTTAACTTACGCACAGATTGCATAGAACTACAATTCCGCCATTATATGGACTACAATATCCAGTCATGCGCTGCACACACACACACACACACACACACCGGTCCCTAATCCTGGCTGATTGCAAACTCGCACAGCTGAAGCTGTGAAACTGATTACATGGACTTTAAAGTCCATGATTACATGGACTAAAATTTGAAAATCTCTCTAAAATTATTTGGCAGTGCAATCAATATTTATGGTTCTACGAATTGTCTGCGTTTTCATTAAACAATTTATTTAGACATGTGCTGTAGGTGAATTGATTTAACTAAAATGGTCGTAGTGTATGTATGTGAATGTGAGAGTGTGTGTGTGTCCCAGTACTGGGTTGCAGTGGGAAGGGCATTCACTGTGTAAAACATATGCTTGATAAGTTGGCAGTTCATTCCGCTGTGGCGACCCCTGATGAGTAAAGGGACTAAGCCAAAGGAAAATAAATGGTAATATTTGTAGTGAAGTTAGTTTAAATTATCCATTATAATGCATTCTTGATGGTTTGAAAAATTTGGCTCAGTTGTTCTTCTAAATTTTATTTATATGTATTCCTTTTGACTTTCGCATTCCTTTCGCTTTAACATTCATGAGAAAAAAAAATACCATAGACTTTAAGTGACCATCTTTACATACAAACATGTGACCGTCATCTACGTTGTAAGGTGTGCGTGGGTATGTTCAGCCTTTATATAGTTGCATTACTCCTGGCTTGCATCAGCTGATATCAAGATTTTAGATATGATGTCTTAAAGAAGACATAATAAAAAGACCCAAAGCTAGTTCGGTTGAATAAAACAAGTTCTAGGGAGAATAAAA
>NC_079451.1:39638286-39691427 GCF_903798145.1 Danio aesculapii | reverse complement strand
GACAAGTTTCCATTATTCCATAAGAAATTAAAAAAATCTGAAAGTAATAAACAAAAAGACCAGATTTGCACAATTTCCACTGTTTCCAGCCTGTATGACTTTCAACACTGTTTCAAAACAAATGTATTTTGAAGAATCCCTCAATGAATTTCTGTGCGTAAAATAAAGGTATTGTCCTATGTTTTCTTACACACTGCTGACTTACATTGTATAAATAAAGTCAAAATCATGCTTAAATTGTTAGTTTTAATCAACCTACACTCAAAAGAATGATTTTCTTTCAAAAGAATGAATATCTTACTTTTTTGGGACAACCTAATTGTTTTATGTTCAATCCACTTAAGTTAACAGGGCAGCATAGTTGTTTAGTGGTTAGCACTGTTGCCTTACAGCAAGAAGGTCGCTGGTTCGAGTCCCGGCTGGGACAGTTGGCATTTCTGTGTAGAGTTTGCATGTTCTCCGGGTTTCCTCCGGGTGCTAGTTTCCCACACAGTCCAAAGACATGCGCTATAGGTAAATTGAAGAAAATAAATTGGCCGTAGTGTATGTGTGTGTGTGTGTGAGAATGTATGAGTGTTCCCAGTACTGATTGCGCCTGGAAGGGCATCCGCTGCAGAAAACATATACTGGAATAATTGGTGGTTTATTTCCGCTGTGGCGACCCCTGATAAATAGGAAAATAAGCTAAAGGAAAATTAATGAATGATTAAGTTAACTTAATTCGTTTGTGTTGGGACAACATAAAGGAGAGTGTGTGGAACCCAGCATATTTTACAATGGTCTCTTAAGAACTTTGAGCTCATGGTAAGTCTTGAAAGATTTAAACTGGAAGATCAATTTTTCTATGGAGAAAATGAATGATATTTTTTTTTGTAGGCCTGGAAGTTTCTAAACATGACCACTACAGTGCCACTAGAAAGATAAAATGACAAACCACATCCAGTTGAGGCTACGGAAAGAGCATGAAATGAGGAGGCCACATTGATTTGGATTGTTAACTGCAGAAAACCTGACGAGGACTCATCAGAAGCCTGCTGGAGCTCCTCATCCAGACAGAAAGGTAATCAATGGCTCCTGGTGGCAAATAAGCCTTGATTGTTTGTTCTTTTGGTCCCTTTCCTCCCTTGACAAAATGCTGGTTCGGGAAACACTAGTGGTCCAGGTAATTACTGAAGGTTTAGGTCATCAATACACCTGTCATATCTGCTCTGCTCGATAAGATCACGGTGGGATCGGGGGAGAGGACTGTAGTATTTGTACAGTTGACTCTTTGGTGTTTTTGTGAACGTGTGCTGCTGGCTTCATTAAGCATGTTTATTTAAAGATTGTCCATACTGTCCTAATAAATGTCAACTTACTACAATATTGAATGTTGTATAATGAAATATCTTCATCATACAGTGGAATATGCAAGGCTTTTTAGGCTCCTCTGTAGTATCATTAGCATTTTTAGTGCTTTTGAGGGAGACATATTAAAATAAATAAATAAAATCCATAGAGTTCCATTCACACTTAATGTTATAACTGTGATGCACTGTAAAAATGCTTTATTTACGCCAACTAAGTTCTCACACGATTAACTTGAACAGGTTTTGTGGTTGATTCATGACAGACCGCTTTAAATGATTCATTCATTTCTGAATCTGTGTCTTTGAAAAGAAGCAACTCAAGAGCTTTATTGTTTGGTTATTTGGACTTTGCTGATTGTGCCGAATGCCTTTGATTCACTAAAATGAACAGTCTGAAAAGAGTTATTCTATTGGGAATTAGAATATTGTGTCATAGATTCAGTTGTAGTGTTGCACTGTCCTGTACAGTATGTGTTTGATTCTATACGAAATATTAGTTCAGAAATCAGAAAATGCCATTGCATGACTAAAAAGAGTATACTCTAAAGATTTCATTATTTAGGAATCAAACTAATGCTGGTTCCAAACTGGTCAGACTAATTTAATTTGATTCAGTGGAAATGAATCAAATGAAATGAATCTTTAGTGCTGTTATTGTTTGAGAGCTATTCGTAATATGCCGGTTGCACTTAATGCAATTGATTCAATGCAAACGTACAGACTCATAAGAGTCACTTTTTGCTGTTCATGTTTTTTGTTCACTGAAACGAACCAGGTCAAAAGGGTCATTTCACTAAAATATCACAATGATTTAGGAATCAATCACTTCACAGAGAATATTTGAGAATCACTAAAAAGCATTGGCATTAAACAGAAATATTGAACTGATCATGTCACTGATTTATTTTTAATTTTTATTTTGATTAAATGAAAGGAACTAAGTAAAGTTTCACAGATTAATTTTGAGAGGAGCATGTGATATGATTGATCACAGCTGGTCTCTCATCCATAATCATTTGTAAGCCAATCGAATCATTCCAAACTCACTCTAAATAGCCCAACTAACATTACTCCCTTATCTTCATTTTTTGAAGAATCCCCCCCATCCACCCCATCTCCTCCTTTATTCCTTTACCAGGGGGAGCTCTCAAGAACTTCGTGATCTCGTACCCCCTCACATGCTCATTGACTAGGTGGGAGCCATGGGCTCAATTATCTCTGAGCTCAGGGTTCTGTCCTGGGACAGCATGCCAAACCTGCTATCATTATCAAGCAATATCTAAGTGTGAACTACCCTTTTGATATGTTAGGGATGAAAACATCCACTGAATTAAACTGCTGTAAAAATGCATCAGATACATATATTCTTTTCATTTTTTTTTGTTGCATAAATCTGTTAATCAACCTCAGTTAAGATCAAAACTACTAAATATTTGTAAAAATTAATTAATTTAAAAATTAATTGCCAAACTCACAAATGATGTCACTGATTTGGTGAAACAAATTATGTATTTTCAATATAAAAAGTAATTGTGGACTGGATTTTTAAACCTTTTATCACAGTCTTGGACATGCGATTGATTAGTAACAACATTGGCTTTGATTCATTGTTAGATTTTCATTTTTTCTCCCTAATTTATGTTGGTGGCTGTTTTTGACCCATTGACTTCCATTATAACTACATTTGATTGTGCATAAAAACACACAGTCTTTGTTTTTGTTTGCTCCATGTAGTTCTGAGAGCTAAGATGCATATCTCATCCCAACAGGGCAAACTCCCAACAATCAAAATGCATGATAATATGGTGTCATGGTTTTGCAATAAAAAAATGTGGTTATAATGGAAGTCAATGGGGCAAAAACATTAAATTAGGGAGAAAAAATGTAAATCAATCTAAATCAAGGCACTAAAGGCAATGTTGTTTCACATGTCCAAGACTGTGATAAAAGGTAAAAAAAAAATCCAGTCCACGATTACTTTTTATATTGAAAATATGTCATTTTGTGTGCTTTCTTCACCAAATCAGTGACATCATTTATAAATTTGGCAATTAAAGACTGATGTTGATTAACAGTTTTATGAAAAGAAAAAAAAAAAAAAAAAAAAAAAAAATATATATATATATATATATATATATATATATATATATATATATATATATATATATCTGATGCATTTTACAGCAGTTTGATTCGGTGGATGTTTTCATCCCTAACATAACAAAAGGATAGTGAATTTGCCCAGAGTGTATTGAGTTCTTTTCTCAAGCATTTTCTGAGCGTTTTCTCAAAATATGTGTCAAAATAAGATTTGTTACCAAAAATCATTCCACTAGCTGAAACACAGAATAAGTTATGGCCAAATTAAGGCTCAAAATCCCCCCAGAGTTAATGAAAACATCCCCAACAGCACAAAACGGTTAAATGAACTTGTTGAAGGGTGGACTTACACTGCTGTTATTAGAATGTAAAATGTTTTTTTTTTTTGGAAAATCAGACAATATTGGATGCATGGAGACATTTTGTTCCAGTAAAATGAACAGACTCATTCTTTTGTGCATCTGACATTTGCCGTGTGACTTTGCATTATATGAATCACCAATGACAGCAGTAAAATAAATGTTTCTCAGCATCTGTGTGAGAAATAAATCTCTGAACGATCACGAGTGTCCAGTGACTCGCTCATCTGCTTGGAGCTTCAAGCAATTACAATCAAAGACATCATTAGGGGCTGATTTGACGCGGTATGAAATCAGAAACTGAACACAGAATGGCATGTAATTCACCTTAGCTGACCTTCAACTCGTTACTTTTTCATTTACAGACATAATTTGACTTAATCATTTAGAGCCGATGCTTGATCGCATGCTATCATGATCAAATGGGACGTGAGGCGATGTCTAAGAGGCTCAAAATATGGCTTGTTAACTAGAGCCCCGTGTTTTTTTGGATGACAGTGCGTCAGGTATACGGCAGGAACAAGTTGCACACAAGTAATCACAAATCAAGCTGGATGTGCTGAGTAATGTGACGTTGATGTATTTCCCCCGAGGTGTAATTACCCTTGATCCTTCTTTGTTTTCAGCCTGTGTCTGTAATTGAAAGCAATTCAAGCAGTCAGCAGCCATTATTATACCGCGACATCAGCCAGCATCGAATGATTGCTCATTTCTTTGCCTCTTCTTGGTTGAGTGTTCTGTTTTGAAAGTTGAAAAGGACTCATCAATGTTTTGGCTCACTGCTGCCCTAATAATATCTGGCATGGATTCAGCGAAGAACTGTGATGAAAACACTCGCTGACAGGAAAGAGCAGGGCTAGCACCTCTCTCTCGGACAGAAAGTGACATCCCTGCAAGAAGAGTCAATATGCATCATTAAAACAGTACTGACCCCAAATGAATGACCTCAAATTTAACAAATGATAGTTATTGCATATTTTATCTTCGATTCATTTAGATTTTGCAGTCAAGTCATACTGTATTCTGACATTTGTTTATAAATGTCAGTTTAAAAAAATATTTCATTTATAAATAAACCCTCAAATTTAAACAGATAATGTAGCGAGTGTGTGAGGCCAAGAGCCATGGGTGGGCCTCGAGTCCCATGGAGGAGCTCTGGGTTATAAAAGGAGGAGAGACAGTAGTGGAGGCGAGAGAGCACCAGGTCTGGATACTTTGGCTGCATTTACACTGTGGATTTTAATGGTCAATTCTGATTTTATGACTGTATCAACTTTTAAAAGTGACTCGTATCCGATTGCCTGCATTTACATGGCACATGGCAACGACGCAATGACCAGGAAAAAAAGAGCAGGCGCTGACTGACAGCTGATAATAAAAGAGCGCCCTTTTCTCCGTTCCTATATTTAATGTGTTTGCAGGGTTTCATTTTTTTAATAAGTGGTTTTACTATTGTTTATGATAGAAAAGTTCTCATTTGGCCATTTTCTTTTTTTATTTAGGCCTTTTTAAACCAGTAGGCATTTTATTGTAATGTCCATGGCATGATTTATGCATGTGATGTATACAATAGTTTTATATTAGTTTATATTGGTTACATTGTGGATATTCTCCCTCATTAACATGCTTAAATACTTGTGCTACATGACAATATAAAAGCTTTTTTAGTTCTTGTGTATGATATTTAAGGTTTGCGACTCTGCTGAAGTCTGTTCTGAAATGAAAGCGTCAGTCTGACGTCATTAGTTATAGTTTTTAATTATGTGCGACTCGCATTGATAGGTGAAAATCCAATCTACCTGCTTACACTACACGCACGAGGGCACTGATCCGATTCATATGGGATAAATTTCCACTTCTGAACAAGGCCTGAATCTGATTTGAGTAAATTGGAATCCATGTAATTTTTTACATGGGTCATACAGTATCCGATGTATGCCACATGGGAGAAAAAAATCGGAATTGAGTCACTTAAACCATGCGGTGTAAATGCAGCCTTTGTTTTACTTTTGTTTTCAGTTTGGTGGCAGTGTCCACGAGGAGCTGCCATTTGTTTGTTTTAATTTTCCATTAATAAATTATTGAAAAGTTCATTATTTCTCCTCCGCCTTCTTCTTCCCAATAGCCTGGTGGCCAGTAACTTTGCGATAGATAGATAGATAGATAGATAGATAGATAGATAGATAGATAGATAGATAGATAGATACTGTAGACTGTAAATAGTGATTAGTTACTTAAAAAGTGAGTAACACCACTGTAACTTGGAACTGTTAAGTTGACTTACAGTGTAACATAATTGTTATAATTTCGCACTTTTTAGTTAATTTAGTTAGTCATTTTAAGTAATTAGTTGTCTTAAAGTTAAGTAATTATTAAAATTATTACGTAATGTCAAGTTTTGCTTTTTGTGATTATGTAATTGTATAATTAGTACATACACAAGTAAAAGTATAATTACTTACAGTTTAATGCAAACTTTTTTTAATAAGAGAAGAACACTGTGAAATACCATTCAGTTTCTAGACAAAGCTAGAAAATGTCATGTTTTTCAGACAAATATGTAGTGTTGCAGTTTTGATATGTGTGAAATTAAATTGAAATTGAAAAATAGGCTAAGCAAAAGTTTGGGCACCCTCTCTCTTTTGTGTGGGTTTCATAACGTTAGTCACTTAATGCTAATTGATTACAACACAAACTTGATTTGAGTGACTCAGTGAACCTTAACAATCCTAACACAGGTGCAGCCAATCATGAAAAAGGATATTTAAGATAGCTGATTGCTAGTTGTGCTTCCCCTTATAGTAAACCTGAAAGTAGCAACATGGGAACCTCTTTAGCTCACTTCCTAGTGACCTAAAACTAGGATAATACACCAACATGAAATAGGCGAAGTATGCAAAATCACAAAGGTTTAGAGTCTCTGTCTCTACAGTCAGAAATATAGTAAGAAAATGGATGGCCACAGGAATAGTTCTCGTGAAGGAAATATGTGTTAGACCAATAAAAATAACTGAAAGGTGAAAAATGACTAGAATGGTCACTGATAAACCAAATATGATAATGTCATTGTACATAGTTCCACAATTCAGCACATTCTTCACAAAGAACAGCTCAATGGAAGGTGATGCAGAAGAAGCCTTTTCTGCCTTCTGCCAACAAGAAGAGTCTTTTGAGGTATGCCAAGGCTCATCTGGACAAGCCTGAATCATTTTGGAAAAATATACTGTGCCACAACCATAGGTGCTTTGCATGGTGGAAAAAAAGAGCACAGCATTCCAGGAGAAAAAACCTGCTCCCTACTGTAAAATATGGTGGAGGGTCCATCATGCTGTGGGGATGTGTGGCAAGCACAGGTACTGGAAGCCCAGTATCAGCAGATTCTGAAGAACAATGTTTAGGAATCAGTCAAGAGGCTGAAATTATGGCAGGGTTGGATGTTTCAGCAGGACAATGCCTCAAAACACAGTTCTAGATCTACCAAGTAATTCATGCTCAGACATAATACAATGTTGTATAATGTTCATCCCAGTCCCCAGACTTAAGCATCATCGAAAATCTATGGATTGATTTGAAAAGAGCTGTTCATGCTTGACACCCATCAAACATGACTAAACTGGAGACATTTTGCAAGGAAGAATGGTCCAAAATGCTTTCAGCAAGAATTCAGGCACTTATCCTTGATGATAAGAAGTGTCTACAGGCTGGTACTTCAGCAAAAGGTGGCTCTACAAAAGACTGATCTCAATATTGTGTTGGGGTGCCCAAATTTTTGCATCTGTCTGTTTTTGTTATGACTTAAATTACATTGCATCTGTTGATTTAAATAAATGTTATGTCAGAACAGAAATGTTTTGTTTTTCGCTAGGGTATAAAATATATCCTAATGAAATTGCTGATTTGAAAGGCCAAACTTTTGCATTAGACTGTATGTGTAGTTTACTTTATTTTGGCAGTCATATCTTGATATAAATGTCTATATTAAAATTCTAGGCAACAATTTATTTTAAGGTGCCCTTGTTACATGTTCTATGTACTTTTTATAGTAATGATAATTAATTAATTGATACACGGAACTAACCCTAAACCTAGCCCACATTCTAACCCTGAACATATAGTAAATCCATTGTAATTATTTAATATTGCTTAGTAGACACCGTAAAATAAAATGTAACCTACTTCTATATTACTAAACCTATATTCAAATTTGAATGCATCATTTTATGTATCATATAGATTTTATTGTCGACAAGTCAAATTATTTGCCTGTAGGAAACTAAATTAAATCAGCCACCATGTATAAACACTTTAAACAATTTTTCTGACTTTTTTTGGTTTGAATCAAGTTAACTTACACAAATCAAACTGACTAAAAATATTAAGTTGAAAACTGATAAACTTATTAAACTCATTCATTCATTCATTTTCTTTTCAGCTTAGTCCCTTTATTAATCTGGGGTCGCCACAGTGGAATGAATTGCCAAGTTATCCAGCACGTTTTTACGCAGCGGATGCCCTTCCAGCCGCAACCCATCTCTGGGAAACATCCACACACTCTCATTCGCACTCATACACTACGGACAATTTAGCTTACCCAATTCACCTGCACCGCATGTCTTTGGACTGTGGGGGAAACCGGAGCACCCGGAGGAAACCCACACGAACGCAGGGAGAACATGCAAACTCCACACAGAAACTGACCCAGCCGAGGCTCGAACCAGCGACCTTCTTGCTGTGAGGCGACAGCACTACCTACTGCGCCACTGCGTCGCCTATACCTTATTAAACTATAAAAGTTAAACAACACAGGCTCATTCTGAAAATGTAGCACTAAATACATTTCTGGAGATCGTGAGTTATGTAGCTAGTTGTACGTTTGGCTGCATTTTGTCTTTAAAATAAACGCTAAGGGACACTATGACGCTGTTACTTTTCACGCTTACCAGCTGACTGCTTACCTCCATATGGACTCTCCCGCTGTTTGAGAATATGGTAAAATATGAAAACGTGGTAAAAATCAGGTGAGGGCTTTTCTTTTTCTGGATTGCTTTTGAAAACTGTTGCTTAGATTTAGGGAGGAGGGTGGCCACTGGTCAATCAGTGCTTTTGAAAACATTGCCGGTTGGGTTTAGGAAAGGAGGCGGGTGGGTCAATTGATCGGTCAGTCAGTGGACAGCAGCCTTTGGTGGATTTATGTGAAAACAGCAGGTGCACTTGCGAGAGAAATTTAAGATCTTAAAAAGTGTACACAGCGGCATCTGGTGGATTTGCGAAAACAAAAACTTTAAAAAAAAACGTACCTCTTAGGAGATATTTGGCAGAATATATTCAGAATATATTCAGAATGAGCCTGGGTTGAAGTTAAAGCAACATAAAAATAGATGTTACCTTGACTTTATATTGTTCAATTTTTTGTGTGTATTTACAAATGCAAAAAAAATCTATGTTTAATTTTTGATTTTCCTCAAAGTGGAACCTAACAAAATAATTACAGTCTCCTATTATGACTTATGAAATAATTACTTCCATTATTGCTGTAGGTTTTCTTTTTCATTATTTTAAACATAAAACGGACTGAAATGATGAATACAGCATTTCGTCTGCAGTCTTAGATATACATACATGTACAGGCAGTTGACAAATTGCTAAGTGGTTAATCCAGATCTTATAACAACAGTTAGTCAAAACATAAACATTGAAAGCCCCAGAGATACAGCGGCACACACAGGACCACCGGTGTTTATCCCTCATTACAAACTGTCCCAGGGTTATTACTGGGATAAATTGCTCATGTTTGCAAACATCAGGGGAACGACACACCAAGTGTATTGACAAATAGCTTAATTAAATGACAATGTTAAAGTGAAAGTACAATTAATTCTGCCGCGCTATCTTGTTAATAATATTTCCAGATGTTCCAGACTGGAGGAGGCGGTGCTGCATAAACTATACTTCAGAAGGTTATTGATTGAAAAACAACTTCCATCATTCATCCTCGTTATTATTATTCTAGTACATATTTCTAGGCCGTCAGTATTCAGTAGCATAACCGTTCTAACCGTTTTAGCTCTAGTACTTTTTTCAGAGATGTAAAGGATCTCATATTTACAGCGGGGAAAATAAGTATTGAACACATTATGTGTTTTATTCCTGGAAATAATATTTCTAGAAGAGCTGTTGACATGAAATTGAACCAGATTTTGGTAAAAACCCAAACATGGATATAAAAAACATGAAAAAGTAGTTATGTGTAATAACTATTTAATACTTTAAATAAAAGGCTTTTTTAGTGATGGCAGCTTAAAGACCCCTCTCATATGGAGAATGAAGTTACATGAATTGCTCAGGTGTGATTTTTCACAGACTTCAAGAGAGTGTAAAAGTCTTGATGGTTCTGTGAGTCTCGTCTATCAAATCTGATCTTTAATTTGTTGTTATCTATTGGATTCAAATCAGGTGATTGGCTGGGCCATTCTACAGCTTTATTTTCTTTCTCTGAAAGCATTTGAAAGTTTCCTTGGCTGTGTTTTGGATCATTGATTTGCTGAAATGTCCACTCTGGTTTTATCTTCGTTATCCTGCTTATGTAGAGTTTGGACTGAAGCAGCTAATATTCATTTACAATGATGAAGGGCAGAGGGAGGCTGAAGAACTACCAAGAGATTTCAGCTGCTGTCTGGGCTTTCACTGCCTTTGTACACCTCCCTTCATGTGTTCAATATATTTTTGCCTGTATAATTTCATTTTATTAAGCATAACTTAATTTGTAAACTAATTACATTTGTTTTCTTTGCATATGGGGATTTCTTGAACATTTCAAGTCAACAGTACCTTTAAAAATATGTTTTCTGAGAAAAATTGTGATCTGTTCAATACCCCCTTGCTGTATGTGTAAGTTTGACACTTGAATTTTTTTAATATTAGCAAATAATGTTTAAGGTGCTCCACACAATCTTAATCTCTGTAAGTTCTATATATTCTTTCTTTATGTAAAATTCAAAACAGGAGTCGTTTTAATGATGATCATAAAATGATGATCATATCTAAAAAGTAGAAGCAGTAATAACAAGTTAAATAATAAAAACCATACTGTTATCATTATTTGTAAATTTTACATTAGAAATAACTAGGCATGTGCCGGTATCACATTTTCATGCTGCGATTAATTGATTGAGCTTTTATCACGGTATACGGTATTATCACGATATTGTAATTTTACTAGAGAAACAGGTAAAAAAAACACAAAAAACTTCAGTTTCGTCAACTTAGTAACTTTAATAACTTTTTAATTAACTAAAAGTACTTCAAACATTTAAATACAAATAAATATAAATAAAACAATACACAATATAAAAGTAAACTTGAGCAATTATATCAAAGTGAATGTGCAAAGGGAAACCGTCTTCGATCAGCAATCCCTCTGCATTTTTTTGGAACCCAAAATATTTCCAAACCTTTGACTTTACCATTTTTGAAGGGGGATAAATTGTCGGCAGCGTTCCTCCTTCCGCCATGCTTCTTCTTCGTGTGAGGATTATAGTGCGGTGGCAGCGGTGGCAGCGGCGGCGCGCACACAGTGCTTCTACATGTGGGGATTGTTTACATCAGAGTGCGCATCAGTTCTGCGCAGCATATACGCAGTGTTTCTTCAAGCGGTTGATGGAAAATAAGCTAAGGCGCGTTCTAAGAATATAAATTCGGATCTATTATTTTTCACGGTATTTTGAAGTGCCCGCGATAACAATATCGTGCATATTCATTACCGTGATTTATCGCATTACCAAATACCGGCACAAGCCTGGAAATAACCAGTGTTGGGGAAATTTACCTTTGAAAGTAATGCATTATAACATTGAGTTACTCTCCAAAAAAGTAACTAATTACATTTCTTTTTTATGGTAAATAATGCATCACGTTACTTTTGAGTTACTTTTTCTGACTTATTCTGAGACTTGATCTCTTTCAACTTGCAGGTTTTTTTTTTGTTCTTCTATTTTTAAAACAGAGGAGCTCTACAATTAACAACACACTGTAATACCCTTATTTACCTTAAAAAAAACACACACACACACACACACACACATAAAAAAAAATTAATCCTGCAGAATGTTATCTTCAGAGAACTTGCTGACCCCAGAGCTCTACATGCCGTATATTCAGATCAATGAAAGTTTAAAGCAATGTGTTTGCTACTTTTGTACTTTTTGTCTTATTAAAAAGCAAAATCACTGTCCATTCAGATAATCCTCTTTTCCTTTACTCCCATGTGTTCAAAATTATGAGAATATTTCCATTGCAGAAATGTAAGGCCCTGTAATCTTCCTTTCTGTCCTGCATTATCTCATTGTGTGTGGGATTCAACATGACTGTTCATTTTAATTCAGCAATTAATTTTTTAAAGCAAATTAATTAAACTAAAACATAACTTACATTACATTTTTAAAAAAGTAACTCAAATATTATTTCTTTAGTTTTTTTAAAAGTAGTGCGTTATTTTACTCGCTACTTAGAAAAGTAATACACAGAAAAATCCTATAAACAAGTTTAGATAGTATTTGGTCCCTCTCTAAATTTAGTTAAAGTTACTCAAGTTAATGAGACAATGAAAGGATTAATTAAGTGATAAAAAATATTATCAGACATACTGTGAAAATTTCCTTGCTCAGTTAAACATCATTTGGGAAATATAAAAAATAAAATAAAAAAATCAATGGGGGGACTTCAACTGTATTTGCATATATCTATGATCGGGAGTTTTCTCGGTGGTCAAAACGCAAATTTTTCTTTTTTTTTTTCATTTTACATCACTTTTCTACAACGACGGGCATTGCAGACAAAGAGAATGCATTTGTATGGATGGAAATGTATTCTCCTTCCTCCCTGTTTAATTTGATCTAATCCATTTCCTGAAACACCCCCTCTCCCGCTTTCACTTCTCATTCTAACGAAGGGAGTGATTTGTTTGTGACTGAATCTCCGTTGTGAATGACTATGAGCCGATAATAATACAAGTTTCTAGTACTGCAGCATCTTGTCATATTTCATTTACATTCTTTGCTGATTTTATTCAAACAAACTAGCATAAGCCGAGTATTTAGTGCAGGTTGGTGCTACTTTGCCTTATGGTCAGCGCAGTAAGTGACTGTATTATCATCAGTAACGTTACTTGTTGATCACAAAAGTTCGTAACGTACAATAAACGTAAAAAACAAAATCTTACCTATGAAATGTTCATGCTTTGTTTTCTTTGTTTGCCCATTACTACACAGCGCTAAAGTCCAGCATCTTAAGATTGGCATACTTTCTTGACTAGTACGGTTGAATGACATTTGTCCTGGGAGCACTGTACAAATGTGGCGGCGCTATTGACGCATGCTCAGGGTCCATATGTGATATCTAGTGTATATATCTATGGGCTGAAACAACACAATTCTTGAGTTTTTTTGGCATAACTTAATTGTTTTATGTTCAATCCACTTAAATTAATAAAATCGAATAAGTTAGCTTAATTTTTTAATGTTGTCTTAACACAATTTGATTGTGTGGAACCCAGCATTTTTTACAGTGTAGAAAATACAAACTCACTTACATCCATCCTGAACATCCTAGCAACTACACGCACGCACGCACGCACGCACACACACACACACACACACACACACACACACACACACACACACACACAGTTCAAATATTGTATCTGTACAGTATATTATATTAACTTCACTCCTACATTTTCAGCTTCTGTATTTTCAAGCTATTATGTTTTATGAGGAGAATAATATGCAGTGTGTCCTATTTAATTCCCTGTTACCAAGCTTGAATGATTTCCTTCTGGTAAAGGTGACCTTTTGGTGGAGGGCAACAGAGTTTTCCTGTTGAGAAACGCAGTCATGTGATCGCACTTCTGCACCAGTCAAGCAGACATTAATGGCCTGAATCAGACCTCTCAGTTCTGGCAGTAGCAATGCACATATTTTATTAAACTATAGGAAAAACGGTCCAAAAGAGTTTGAGCTTTGCAGCATCAACCAATGTCAGGTTTCATATCACCACACGCACAGTGCTAGGAAAAAAAAACATCAACGTTATCAACCATCTCCATTTACTCTGAAAGATCCGTCTTTATAAAATATTGAAGGCAGTCAAACAGTCAGGAGGACGCAGCGTTTCTGCTGCTGAAATAAAAGAGGGTTTTAGTGTTCAGGCTGGCATTGCTGGAGGACGTATAGCATGAAATCAGCCTCACGGTGTGAAATTCGCCATTCATTAGTCCATTAATATTCTAGACGTTAAAAAAGGAGCACGTTCACACTCCAGGTGTTTTTCCGCCAATGACAAATGGACATTTGAAATGTTCTGCTTTCATTTTTTTTTCTTTCTTTTGCTAGAGGACTTTGGAAATCTGACCTTTTCTGAAAATTGCAAAGTCACGAATCTCTTGAGATCCTTTGTCGTCGATTAGCACTTCATGTTGGAAGTTATCCACTGACGAACTTTCAGTTGGTGAAGTTTGTTTTTGCGGCAGTCTCATCAGCATTGATGTTTTCAAACATTTGGCTGGACTCACCATTAGGCAGCCTTCATTTCAGCAGTAATTGGATGGTCTGCTGTGGGCTTGTGGGCTGAATTGATGAGCGAATACACTGTGATAATTGACCACACGCTCATTATCGATGCAGACTCGCTAACTAATGTTTTGACACTCGTCCTAATCCCAGTTTGGTAAACTTAGTTCAAATTAGTGCAAGTGGGAGTTACAAATATATCTTTTTCTGTCCTTCCTTGACTTCTTCCCTTATTAGAGCACACCAGTTTCAGAACTGCTGTTCTCATAGGGATTTATTTAAAAAAGTCTTTGTTTAAAGTTTCTGTAAAACTAAAATTGTTTTTAAGGTATTTTTGTAGGTTATGTTAATCCGAAAGATATCTATGAACTAGTGTGCTTCAAAACAGTAACAAAATTCACATTTTGAAGATGTAAACACATCTTGCAGTTTGTCACATCCATCTAAATGGATCAATTATGTTATTTTGACATCAGCTCATACATCAGTTTCTCATCAAATCTGACCAATCAGATGCTCTATAGCAGGGGTGTCAAACTCAGTTCCTGCAGGGCAGCAGCTTTGCACAGTTTAGTTCCAACTCTAATGAAACACATCTGATCTTACTAATTGAGTCCTTCAGGCTTGTTTAAAACCTACAGGCAAGTGTGTTGAAGCAGGGTTGGAACTAAACTGTGTACGGCTGCAGCCGTTCAGGAACTGAGTTTGACACCCCTGCTCTAGTATCAGACGTGTCCCACTCCCGCCCCCTTCAATATGAGTCTCATTTGCTTTTCATTTGGTGCGCTTGAGCTCAACACTCTCACTGGCAGAGTTGTAATATAAACAAAATTCTGTTGGCTGTTTTTTTTTTTTTAAAGAGGAGGAGCTACTACACTACCTGACAAAATTCTTGTCGTCGATCCCAGTTGTAAGAGCAACAAATAATAACTTGACTTCTAGTTGATCATTTGAAAAAGTGGCAGAAGATAAATCATCTGTCGAACTGCATCCCAATAATCACAAATACTACAGAAGACCTATTGGAACCCGCATGGACCCAAGATTCTCACAGAAACCAGTCAGTTTTGGTGAACGAAAAATCATGATTTGAGGTTACATTCGGTATGTGGACATGCAAGAGATCTGCAGAGTGGATGGCAACAACAACAGCCTAAGCTGTCAAGACATTTGGGCTGCCTATTCCAGTACAAACCACAGGAGAGGGCAAATTCTTCAGCAGGATAGCGCTCCTTCTCATACTTCAGCCTCCACATCAAAGTTCCTGAAAGCAAGGAAGGTCCAAGTGCTCCAGGATTGGCCAGCCCAGTCACCAGAGATGAACATTATTGAGCATGTCTGGGGTATGAAGGAATGCATTGAATGCATTGAATCCAAAGAATCTTGATGAACTCTGTGAGTCCTGCAAGAACGCTTTCTTTGCCATTCCAGATGACTTTATTAATAAGTGATTTGAGTCATTGCAGAGATGTATGGATGCAGTCGTCCAAGCTCATGTGATTCATACGCAATATTAATTCTTTTTCCATGGCACTATGACTTTATATTTTATACTGTACATTATTTCTTTTAAGTGACAAGACTTTTGTCTCAAAGTCAGCAAAGTCAGACCTTACTGTCCTAATTAATTAAAAATCAAGGCATGATCATATTTTATTTTGGTAAAATAAGCGTAATCTAGATATAAGCCACATCTGATACCAAGTTATCAACTAGATGTCAGGTTATTATTTGTTGTTCCTAAAACTTGGATAGACAAAAAGACTTTTGTCAGGTAGTGTATACGTCCCGACTGTATATGTCTTCATGTTTCAATTGAAATTACGTTAAATATCAATTAAAAGAGTGCACAATTGCCTTTAAGAGTAATGAGCCATGAATCAAACCAACCAGCTATTAGGACAATCATAAAATTTCAATTTTTAACTCAAAGAATGATTTGAGAATGACATTAAAATGAACCATTCACGCATAAATTGAACCGTTTATTCAATGCTGTTGGTAGTTCTCTGTGGAAACAGTATATATCAGGTTTTTTGAATGTGTTTGTGTGTTTATTTACATATGGGTTTGATTTAAATGTAAAAATTACTTTTAATCTAAAAAAGTTCTGATAATATTTCTTCAAAATGTCAAAATCAATATAAGTTTGTGCATTTTCTTCAGAATGGTTGAGAAATTTGTTGTAATAAGCTTGCTTTTCTATCACAACAAATGAAAATCTGGTTATTCTGAACAGCTGTCAATTTCTTGAAAAATATCAAGTAAAACCTGCTCATTTGATTTGATCAGCGCTTAATGGCGGGTAGTTAAATGTTTCTAACTTTGTCATGTGGCGTCTGGTGCAGACAGCCACCTTGCTGTTTGCTAAAATCTTGTCATGTCATGGCTTGCAGCTCACTATGCTTTAAAACCAGCCTGATGAGTCACATAAATGTGGCCTGGTATTTTCAGTCATTTCAGGCCACAGCAGTGATTCCAGTGTTATTTGAAAGGCAGTTATTAACCTGCCGTGAGACGTGCCATTTTACAGTGTGCAGACTCAAGTTAACATAAGATAGACAGCCAGCGTTAACAGACGAGGTCAGAGGCAGACATAAAATCTGGGGAAAGTAGTAGAGCTTGATTTGCATCTAAAAGCTTGGCTGATTTAAATTTATGTAGAATTGATACATAGTGGTTGAACTAGATATTTGGATGTTAGTCCAAATTCAAAATATTAGAGAGTTTTTTTTTTCCCATCTCTTCCTTATTTGACTTGACATACGCGGGTTGCCAGATTGGTGACATCAACAGGAGCGCGAGTTAAAGCTTGGATCAGGCTCTAGATATTAAACCCAACCCCACCCGTACCTTGTGTCCAATCCCGACCTGATCCAACAAATTAACTGTAATCATGAGCCCGAGCCCGATTTAAACCTGACTATTTTTTAAAACGCATCATGGGCCATTATAACAGACATTCTCAACTTCTGCCCAGCCTGAAGATAGTGGCAGTAAATATCGAGAGTGCCTGGCAGTACAAAGCTGTTCAGCTAATGTTTATTTATGTAATATTTGTATTGTTTGCAAATTAAAAACCACCTCATATGGATTTTTATAGCTCCGAATCTGCATTGCATTTCAGACACTACTGTGCTCCGGGGGTCACTTATTTGGCTGCATCCACATACACTGAAGCAGCCTTGATGACTGAAATTTAATATGCAGTTTTTCTACCAAGGCAACCCAGGGTGGCAAATTTCTAATTGGGTAAACTGGTAGTGGGTGGAGTTATACAAATCAAAACACAGATAGACATTCCAACACAGTGTGATGAAAGAATTAAGTCCATTCTGGAATCAGATCCAGTTAGAACCCTGTGATAAATACCTTAAAAAGTTGTTAATTATTATTTAAAGCTAAACATTTAAAATCTATTTATTATATATTATTTGAATCGAAACTTTTATATATGTATTAGGGTTGTCACAATACTGAAATGTTAAAAATGTCCATTTCCCGCTAACATCTGAGTGCTGTTGATCGTGTTCTTAAACAGCGCTGATTTGCCATTGTGTTCACATGCTCAACAGAAATGACTGTGATTGGCCGTGAAGGTCATCAATTTACCGAACTCACAGTTTACTGAGTGTAATTACAGATACAGGGACACTAGAGTGTTTTAAAGGGCACCTATGGTAAAAAATCTACTTTTCAAGCTGTTTGGACAGCCATATGTGCATGTATGATGTATAGACTGTCATATTGGGGTGATATAAGCACACCCAGTGCTTTTTTTTTCAATTTAACAACAAAAAACGGTGGACCAATTGGAGTGGTTTTCAAATCGACCGCTACTTGACATAGGAGAGCGGTCCCCCCGCCCACCAATATTGATTGACAGGCACGTCATCATATCTTCAGTTTGTTTATTCATGTCCACCATTTTCAGCGTGAGTTGAAGCGATATCACTAAAGGAACACCCTAGCACTATTTTTAGATGCAGGGCTTAACACAAGAGCAATATTCTTCACATTATCGCTCTAATCGGAATTATTGGTTGTATCTTTAGGTAGGTTTGCAAACATGTGTACTTCTCATTGAGTCTACCTTATACTTCAGCCGTTTGCATTTCTCGCGATCCCAGAAGCTCCCTGTGATCTTTAGCATGCGTTTTAGAATTCTAAACATAGGTTTCTATCAGGGTACACTCAAGTCGACGGCTGGGCGACGCGGACCGCTGCAGAAACCTATGTTTAGAATTCTAAAATGCGTGGCGCGACGATTTGGGACACTTCATGTCTCTGCCGCGCCACAGAGAGTGTCTGGTGTGCCATGTCGCGGGTTCAAGCGGCGCATCCGGTGCCTCAGTCAAAGTTAATTCAGTGTGCGTGGTTATTAGTTTCTGTGTACAAGCTCGGCACTTGAAACTAGCACACAGTTGGCTGTAAAACTGTACAAAGACACATATGATTTTGTACTCTCTGCTTGGTCTGTGTCAGAGTCGTACATGTACGACTGAATGGTGATCCTCTCTCTCCTCCGTCTGCCTGTCAGACTCTGTTGGAAACGCAGAGCGGGTGAGCTCATGGCCCCGCCCCCTTGTTACGTTGGCGGGAAGCCAAAACTAATTTACATGTGAAGCAACACACCCATAAATCAGCGAACTGTGGACACGCCCCCAACATGACACTTTTTAACACATTATAATAAAAAAATCTGAATTGTTTTGAACTGAACCTAAACTGGCACACTCAGAAGAACCATAATATTAATATTAAATCATAAAAAAGAGGTAAATTATGTTCCCTGTAAATGACACGTCGATTAGCTGGTTTGTCCATAAGCTGACATACAAGCAATCCTCTGATGAATGGCGTTTTTAAAATGCTCCAGTGTCCCTGTATCTGTGATTACACTCAGTAAACTGTGGTGAGTTCAGTGAACTGATGACCTTCATAGCACTCAAATGTTACTGGGAAATGGACCTTTTTAAAATTTCAGTATCGATATGCACCGAATTCCAGTATCGTGACAACCCTAATACATTCTCTTTGTGTATGTAACATTTTGTACTTGCATATTATTTACAAGTTGAAATGCATAATATTTAATAACAGCTTGCAGGCTAATCTCTATAAATGTATGATATGCTAGCACTTCGGCTAACTAAAATCAACCTTGATTTCACAACCCATGCCTTTAGTTATTCATCAGTACATGAAATACACAATTTAAAAAAACATTAATTGTCATTACAAAGCTTTTAAAAGGATATAGAACATGATTTCACAGGATATTTAATCTGGCGCTACAAATGATAACTCCAGTAAACCAAAAGGATCACTTGGTTGTTGCTATAAGGGATACATTTACGGCTGGAAGTTAGCAAGAATTATTTATATTATTTATTAAATTACCCATTAATTATATTTTATTAACATCTTCCCCAAACCTGAAACTCAACCCTCAGAGTAATGTAAAAACAGTAATTATAACAAGAATTATTTATTAAATTACCAACTAAATTATATTTTATTAACGTCTACTCTAGGGGTGTAAAGGATCAAGGTTGATCTGTGTTTTGTACGGATCACAACCCACGGTTTGGAACACAACGTTACCTGCAAATAAATATATATTTTTTTACTTTACTAAATTTGTGATGATCACAGAGAGATCGCCTCTCGCGTCATACATCACATGTATGAAAGCATTAAAGCTTTCTTGTCAAATATAATGATGATTTGAAGCAGTTGTGGTCGGTTATTCGGGATGTGGTGGGTTTCTAAGGTTATTAAAGATGTTTTCTGTCACTACTTGTTTAGCCTGCATTAATGCACGCAACATTAATTATAAATGATGGTGATTTGCATATGTTTATTATTTCTTCCAATCGCTGCATTCACATCTGAAAACGCAAAAATCAAGAAAGAGATTCAGTCTTTAGATTGCAAACAGTAAGTTAACACAGAAGTGCTGGGATAACAGTTTATAGTTTTGATATAATGATAATGATGTTTATGGTAAAGATTACAATCACAGTCATATTAATTAAACTTGATGCTCAAAACGAGCATTGCAGGCAGTAGTTACATTATTTATCCAGTAGGTGGTGACGCCACTGAATAATAAAAAAAAGACACATCTAGCAATAAAAAATGAAGTTTTATGAGTGAATAACTGAGTCATTTATTGAAAATGAGACTAAAAATAAATATGGGTTATACAAATTCTAATGTTAGATTTTTACATTTAGCATTACCAGCAACAGTAGTAGTATTTTTTTTACAGTCCTGAATATTTTAATATTTTTATTCAGCTGATTTTTTCTTCATTTTAAGTTCTGTTCGTTCAAACCAAAAGTGTCCTGCAGTACTGCTTTTGTAATAAATGGAAAGCAAATTACATTTGTCGTCTCTCCTTTTTGGTTGATCTGAAACTCTGAGATTTGTGATCCGTTACACAACTAGTAATTATTGTTGTACAGTGTTACAAAAGTGATGCTATATTGATGTGAGTAACCACAGCTGTATCCCATCTAGACTTTAGCGCATCACTAGGGCTCCTTAAGCAGACGTGATTCCTAGGGGATGCCGATTTGTCATGATAACGCAATGCACATATTCAAGGGAGAATAATTGACTTCAGCATAGTTTGTCAGATAAACAAGTATTATCATAGAGCAAGTTTTTTTAAATATCTGAAAACATATGGTATTTTTATGCCTAAGAAGAATGAAAAACATATATACAGCATCTTAAAAGACCAAGAGAGGTTGCAGGTGAATTGAAAGGGAGTTATTTCTGTGCCTAAAAATAGTCGAGTTGCCGTGGACAAGATAAACAGATGTGGGCATCAATTTAAGAAAATGGTGCATATTCAACAAAGCGCACATTATTCTTCAGCCAGATCCAACCCCAAAAAAGATCACTCCAACATCCCAGGCTTTGAATAAAGAGCCTTAATGTTCATGTCATACAATCACTCCTGATTTTTTTAATGGGGCCATTTGGAAGAAAAAAAAAAACATGAAAAATGAGCCATGCGCTTGAGTTTCTTGGTGTTTCAGGGAGCCAGTGAGCAGTGTTCACTTTGAAGTGCTCTAAGTGAAATTGGTAGGGAGGAAAGTAATTGGCTGTGATCCCCATATACTTTGCTAAATGCGGAAGTGAACAATCCCACGAGCTCCTTTATTCCTTTTTGCAATTATAAACCCTGGCACCAGCGGAGGGGTGCAGTGGGCACTGACAATTTAGACACGTCGACTTTAAATCATATTTGAAAAACAGCCATATAGCATAATAGGTTTTCCAGTATGTGAGGATAAATCAAACAGAGCTGCCATGTAATTTCGTATTTTTCTCCAGGGGTCTGCTTATACTGCTCTTTGTCATTCCTATTCTTCTAAAGAAAATGCAAATTAAACTTGTACTAATCATCTTAGCATTTGCTGAAACGAATACTTAATTGAGCAGCCATATTGGACAAGTCTGACTATAGGTTCCAGACTTGTTGGTTTTGATGGTTTCTATTTTGTGTAAAGCTGTTTCTGTCTTGATGAAAGGAATGTAAAAATCACACACGTTTTGTGCGTAATGGAATGGGTTTTAAATAACTTATACATTTTAAAGAGCTACTTTGAGCCATGATGCTTTAAATCAATAAAATGGCCAGTTTTTTTTTTTACTTATTTTTTAAAAATAAATAATGAGGTTTAAAGGAACAGTTTACCCAAAGCTAGAAAAGTAAGGAAACATTTAAAAGAAAGAGGAAAATGGTTTTGTTAGTTTCTTTTAGTATTTTTTGTTAAAGTATTATTATTATGAATAAAAAAAAAAAAAATATATATATATATATATATATATATATATATATATATATATATATATATATATATATATATATATATATATATATATATATATATATATATATATATATTGGCATTTTTGCCTTTATTTGGCAGGACAGTAGGTTGACAAGTGAAGTGGGAGAGAGAAGGGGGCTAGGATCAGGAACGGTCCATGAGCCAGGATTCGAACTCGAGGCACCTTGAGGGCTTCCGCACCATATATCGATGCACAAAAATGTATAAATAAATGTTCATTTATTTATTTTATTGCTGTTTTATTTAGTTTTTTTTATGTTATGAAACATATTAAAAATAATATGTATATTAAAAAGTAAATAATGAGGTTTTAAAGGAACGATTTACCCAATACTGGAAAAGTGGCGTGTCAGAATTTATTTTTATTTTTTTTAAGTATTATTATTATTTTTTAAAGAAAAATGTTTGTCATTTTGGCCTTTATTTGACAGGACAGTAGGTTGACAAGTGAAGTGGGAGAGAGAGGGGTGGTAGGGTCGGGAAAGGGCCACGAGCTGGGATTTGACCTCTGGACGCCTGGAGTGCTTCCGCACCATATATTGGTGGACTAAAATTTATAAATAAATTGTAATTTATTTATTTTCATGCTATTTTATTTAGTGTTGTAAATGTTATTAAACGTTTATGTATATTAAATGTATATTAAATGTATATTAAAAATGAATAATGAGTTTTAAAGGAACGCAATGCTGGAAAAGTGCTGTGTCATTTTAAAGAAAGAAGGAAATGTTTTTTGTTAATTTTTTTTTTTTTTTAGTTAAAGTATTAATATTATTATTATTTTTAAATATGTATTTGGGATTTTTGCCTTCATTTGACAGGACAGTAAGTTGACAAGTGAAGTAGGAGAGAAAGAGGGTAGTGTCGGGAAAGGGCCAAGAGCCGGGATTCAAACTCGGGGCGCCCAGAGCGCTACCACACCATAAGTCAGTGCACTAACCACTGGGCTATATAAACATTTTTTATTATTTTAGTTCATTTATTTTCTTGCTATTTTATTCATTAAAAATATGTATTAAAAAAAATGAGGAGGTTTTAACGAACGATTTACCCTAAGCTGAAAAAGTAGTGTCATTTAAAAGAAAGAGGTCAAACAGTTTTTTGCATTGTTAGTATTGTTATTTTTGCATATTAAAATGTTTTGTTTTTTCATTTTGTTTTTGTTTCATGCTCTTTCTATTTTATTTCATGTGTTTTTTAGTTTATTTATTTCCATGCATTTTATTTAGTTTTTTTTTTGTTTTGCATTTTCAAAAATAAATAATGAATTTTAAATGAATGACTTGGCATGTCATTTAAAAGAAAGAGGGAAGATGTTTTTTGTTTTATGTTCTTTTTATTTTACTTTTTGTTTTATTTCATGTCATTTAAATGTATTTATGTTCATGTTATTTCATTTCATTTTACTTTATTTTATAAATAATTGTATTAAATTTTCGTATTATTTTATGTATTTTATTTGAATTTTTTTTTATTACACTTAGTGGTCCCAACCCCCAGGCTGCAGACCAATACTGGTCCATGGATCAACTGGTACTGGGCCGCACAAGAAATCATTAATTATTTCCGTTTCATTTATTTATTATCTGAGACTGAACTATCTTTTAATTTGAAAAATGACTGTATTGTCTTGGTTACGTTTCATTCACTTTAGTGCCAAAATTTAACCCACAAACAACAAAATGAGTAAGAAACGGATGTCTCTGGAAAGTTTCTTTGTAAAGGGGGAAAGACCCAGTGGCGAACCTACGAACTGCCAAGGAATGCATCCGCAACCCATTCGCTAACAAATCAGCTGAATCCACTATATCTGTGCAAGAAGATCAACTGATGGAGATCGCCAATGACGGTGGCCATTCACAAATTGTGTCTTTTCTGCATGCAAGTTTGCTATTTCCAATGCGCAGCTCACACCTTCCAGGCACCTCCATTTGAAAACATCAGTAGACTAGTTAACTCAGAAGAATTCAAACACTGCAGTGCTTTTCATTTTCTCCATAAATAAAACTGTCAGCTTGTCATCCTTCGAGAAAATGGTTGATGGTCACCTCACAATCTACTTACACAACCCTCCTGGCCACGGTAAAATTGTCAAGCCTTGACCAGTCCACGGTGATAAAAAGGTTGGGCACCACTACTTTATATGACTGAATATGAAATACACTCAGTGTGTGCCATGACTCTTTTACATACATGTATTGGCATCAACTATGAATGTCAATGAACCTCTTGTGTGGCATATTGGATTGACCGTTACCATTAATTCTCACAAGCAGCATCATCTCCAATCTGTCACTTTTGATGTTCATCATTAGTTAGTATGCCTTTTATTGACAACACACATAGAGGCAGCTCACTCTGTTTCAAAACACACTCAATCTCCCTCCTGCACCAGTCTCTCATCATAAACACTTTTTCCCTCATGTCCGGATTGATTTGTGAACATCCAGCGTTGTGTTCAGCCCAGTCGCAGTCCTGTGGTTTCAGCTTGTGTTAATGCACGATCAGCTCATTTTGCCACAAAGGACAGAGATGTCTGACACTGTCTGTCCAAACACATTACACAGACGGATGTGTTCGCGTGCATCCACCGTTTGACCCTTGGGAAAAACCACCACCTGCATTCAAAATGCGATGTTCAATGACACACGCCACGCCACACACATCATTTACTGCAACCATCAGACTTGAAACGAAATGACAAGCATTATGGAAATGTAAAGCGCAGTGTTAATGCACTGGTCAACACATATTGCTTGCTTGCTTTTTTTTTTTTTAGTGAATGGTAGTCTATAATTAAAGCATCCAAATGTGTGCATGTCACATTTGTGGAGTGCATTATGCCGGCGGTGTAAATGCCAGATCTGCCCACTCTTTCCAGCTCGAGAGTGGGAACAGCAGGGTAAATATTCACTTTGAGTCAGATTGCATGTTTTCTCCCAGTGGAAGCAGAGAGTCGGCGATGGAGGTGCAGTGAATGTCATTGCATTATTCTCTTCTGATGCACACAAGAGAAATGCTGTGGATGTAGAGAGCGGGTCTTAAACCCATCATCTGACGCTCCACTGGGACACTACAGCCTGATGCGACTGCATTGATCATGAAAGAGTGGGATTTTTGTTTCAACCCTCTTTTTAAAAGCATAGGGCTGCACAGTATGTAGCAATAAAATCATTCTTATCATGATAATAGTATATGTAATATCCATATCCCAGAGAAGTGCAATACATTAGTGGCTATGTGCCAAGCATTTGTGTGCTGCATGCAACGTTTTGTTAGTTTGTTTATCCAGATCTGACCAATCAGATTTACCATCTTTCCACACATTTACAGTAGGTGCTTTTAGGTGAACCAAGAGATGAAAATAAATACTAATTCTGGCAGACAACAGAGGAAAATGACAATAAAAATCAGAATTTCCACCAATGTCTTCAGTCCTTCGTGTTGTTTTAAAATCTAAATTTTTGGACCTTGACATGCATATATACATGCAGTTGCTGCAGATTTGTTGCACATTTATAATGTGAATCTCCCGTTCCACCACATCCCAAAGGTGCTCTATTGGATTGAGATCTGGTGACTGTGGAGGCCATTTGAGTTCAGTGATTTAATTGTCATGTTCAAGAAACCAGTGCGAGATGATTTGTGCTTTATGACCTGGCGCGTTATCCTGCTGGAAGTAGCCATCAGAAGATGGGTACACTGTGGTCATAAATGGCGTTGACACGACGCTCAATTGGTACTAAATGGCCCAAAGTGTGCCAAGAAAATATTTCCCACACCATTACATCACCACCACCAGCCTGAACCGTTGATACAAGGCAGGATGGATCGAATTGTAGCCTCAGTTTCCTGTACTTAGCTGATAGGAGTTTCACCCGGTGTGGTCTTCTGCTGCTGTAGCCCATCTGCATTAAGGTTAGACATGATGTGCTTTCAGAGATGCTCTTCTGCATACCTTGGTTGTAACGAGTGGTTATTTGAGTTACTGTTGCCTTTCTATCAGCTTAAATCATCAACAAAGCATTTATGCCCACAGAACTGCTGCTCACTGGATATTTTCTCTTTGTCGGATCATTTTCTGTAAACCCTAGAGATGGTTGTGCGTGAAAATCCAAGTAGATCAGCAGTTTCTGAAATACTTAGACCAGCCCATCTGGCGCCAACAACCATGCCACATTTAAAGTCACTTAAATCACCTTCCCCCTTCTGTTGCTTGGTTTGAACTGCAGCAGATCGTCCTGACCATCTTTACATCTCTACATGTCTAAATGCAATAAGTTGCTGCCATGTGATTGGCTGATTAGAAATTTGCATTAACGAGCAGTTGGATAGGTGTACCTAATAAAGTGGCCAGTGTGTGTATGTATGTATGTATGTATATATATATATATATATATATATATATATATATATATATATATATATATATATATATATATATATATATATATAGTTTATTCAATCATTTATTTTATTCATTTATTTTATTAGCTCAGAAAATATTCTATGACCTGTTTTAGTACTATATTTTAGTATGATCTTTGCATAAACAAATGTTGTTGCGGTTTAATGGTACATGTATCCATCGCAGTTGTGCCTGAATACAGTCAGTCCAGATGTGCCATTTACCGGTGTTAGTGCAACAACTTAGGAGCCATCACACAGAATGCAACTTTGCATCTGAAAATGCAAGATGCACCCCTCAGGAATGTTGGTCTCAAATAAAACAGTTGTCATGCCAACTTGCTACTGTAAACAATGCTTGCCCTGCCTCTGAGTCCTTGTGATTGGTAAACAGCTTTGGAACTGATATTAATTAGTAGTTCTCTGATTAAAAGAAAAACACAGTAAGAACAAAGGAAAATCCGAATTAAAATAAAAGAAGCATTGATAATTGTTTGTCCGTTGTTCAGTGTTTCTTTTTTCAATATCAAACGATGTTGAAATATAAAATATATAGGTGGAAACAATTGTATTGATCATGAGAGCAGGGTTTTCACTTTTCGTTCTGCAAATGTAAAATACCATTTGACAGAGGGACGTAAAAAAGGGAAAGAGTGCTTTTTTTTTTCTAAAATGTCTGATCGGTGAACTGTATCTTATGGCTGATACATTTTGAAACAAATTAATATAATCTAATTTGAGTATAGAAGCATTTAATAATGTCTGGCCATTTAACATTGTGCTGAACTCAAGAAGGAAGACTCTTTTGAATCGGTGGCTGTAAGATTTATGATATTATTGTTCAATAAAGTAAGTGTTTTATAGGTTAATTTTTAACTAACCATCTTCAAGACTGCAAGACCCAATTGTTGCTCATTATCACTATGAACCATTTTTGTGAGAAGTTTTGTTGTTACAGGCTGTTTTAAATTCCTTATAATACTAGTTTAAAGTTTCATGAATTTTTTTTTTTTACGAGAGGTTTACATTCACCCAAGATCAAAATATTTAAATATTCCCATAATATAGTACACTGCAGCATCAGCTCTTTTCTCTCAGTGTCAGAAACTATTCCAAATCCCATTACCATATCTGAATTCTAGATGCTTTCTCTCTGCTTGTATTTGTTTTTGTAAAAGTTCTTTAACAGTAACTTTTGGTAGACGAGAACTAAAAAAAAAAGTGTGGAGGTGTTCAGAATTTACTGCGTCTTTCATCCATCATACATCATATGAATTGAAATGGTTGAAAGTCTCTTCACATTCCACTAGTAATGATTAAAGTAAATGATCTAAATGTATTTAAATGTATTTTTATATTCTGGGTAAAGGCATAAGACTAAAAAAGTTCATCCAATTAAAATTTGTCGGGCCGACAATTCCCATAATTCTGATAAGTAGCCCAAACTGTCTGTCAACAAATGTAGGTTTGTACATCAGTGCACTTCTGTTCATGTCAGTCATGCCAACTTGCTGCTGTAAACAATGCTTGCCCTGCCTCTAAGTTCTTGTAATTGGTAAACTATTTTGTTTACCATGCTACTCTGAATATTTGGTCTGAAATAGCATGTAAGTATGGCTAAGTAATAAGTTTAATTCCTGCATGCCGCCAGCCAACCACTAAGCATACAGTTGTCTCTTTAGGACAAAGCGCATGAGAGAGTGAGACCAGCGATCCTTGCATGCATAATTTTGCACATATATTGCACATTATGCACATTATGACAAGTTTTGTTTGCTACACAACTGAAAACGTGCTAGATATAATATAGTTTTTGTTCGGAATTGTAGTATTGTAAAGTACTATAAAGTTTTCTAACTGGTGAATGACATGATCTAGTGACATGATCTAGTGCAGCCTTTTTGACTGCAAGGGCCCACTTCTTTCTCAAATCAGTTTTTTGAAGGCCACCCTGTCTGACATTTTCTCTAAATTGTTTGAATGAAAAACTGGACTGACTGAATATATACTATTAAATATCTACTATTCAAAACTATACAGACAAATAGAAAATACAGTAAAGCACCCTAAATCTGTTGAATCGTGTCAATCTGATGGCGGTTGAGTTTGCTTTGGGAGATCGCTGACAGGAACAGTCAACAGCTTCACCAGAGTGTGTCTAAAGCTCATATGCAAGTTTATTTTACATTCTGTTGCAGAAACACCATTGAGCCTCGCTAGATCCTCATGTATAGGCGTGCGTCTGTTACAAAACATTCACAGGACATTAATTTGGACCACTATGTGGAAGTATTTGTTTATGTTAAATAGATGGCGGCTATGGGACTGTGTTTCAAAGCTATAATGCTAAACAGATAGCATTTTGGCAGGTCACCTACTGCACCTTTAAGCAAAGTTGTGATTGGCATGCAGATCTTTTCAGGGAATCAAGGTTGTGGGATAGTACATTTCCAAAAATAAATGAATAAAATAAATAAATCAGAAGGCTAGAGGGCGCTGTTTCATGGAAACACAAAACACCCAACAAAGAAAAACCTAAGGTTGTCAAAAATATTGGTACCAATCGATACTGAAATGTTAGAAATGTTGATTTCGCGTTAGCATTAATTCTATCAGTACATTTAAACAAGCTAAAAACATGTTATAATCATTATTATTCATGCTAACAGTATGCCAGCCATGTTAAAACAATAGCAAATCATGTTTATTAAAGTTAACAATGTTATAGCCATGCTGGTAACAGGTTAATAATAATAGCTTTGTGTAAAACATGTTATCAAGATGCTAAACTGTTGAAATAATGTTAACAGCAGTTTACTGTGAATTGTTAGCAATTGTAGGTTAGCTGCATGACAGTCCATCTATTTGTGCAGTGTACTGAAATATGCTAGCATTGTGTTTTTTAGCAACGCGCTACTTATGTTTTAATACATGTTAGCATAAGCAATGTGCAAAATAACATGCTAGCAACATGTTAAAACACAATAAACCTACTAGAAGTTTGATAAATCATGTTAATACATGCTAGTGACAGTGTTGTTAGCATGGTAACAATGTGTTAGGACATATTTCTTCACAGTAAACACTGAAGAAAGGTTAAAACCAACAGAGGAGAGTATATTTGTGGTCTTATAAAAGCATGACCTGAATGTCAGAAGACAATTCTCCTATATGTTTGTAAAGATAGCACAGTGTTGCTGTGAATGTCCAGCACCTTTGACCTCACAGATCAATGGACCTGGAAATATTTCTTTTTTGTAACATTATTGTCATCTTTGGTAAGCCAAGAGAAACAAAACAGCTTTTGGGAATTAGATCGAAGTTTGAACCCTACTTACAAGGAGACTCACTTGAGGGATTTTTAATGCAGCTTGTTTTGATTGACAGGACCCTGGACGGATGGTTGCTAGCCAACATACTATTTGGAAGTAAATAGTATGGTTACAGGTTCCAGCATTTTTCAAAATAACTTCTTTTGCATTCAACAGAAGAAAGAAACCCAAACAGGTTCGTGTCCAGTGTTGAGCAAGTTTCTTTAAAAAGTAATCGATTACAAAATTACTGACTATTACTTTACTTTGAAGTTACTTTTAAAACATAAAATTACCTATAAAAATAAAAAAACTGCAGCTCTTTCAGTAATTTAATAATCACAGAAAAGCATTACAATCAGTTGATCACAGCAGCTTGACATATTCAAAAGACTTAGATAGTAGCCCAAAATAAAAATAAAAAATTCTCATCATTCACTTGTTCCAAACCTGTGTCTTAATTTTTTTTTTTTTTTTTTACACAAAAGAAGACGTTTAGAAGAAAACTGGATAACTGTAACATTGACATCCATAGTATACAAAAGTAATTAGTCTACCGAAATGTGTATATTCCATACAAAGCATGAAGCTGATTGGTCAGTTCTTGTCGCATGACTTATGATTTTCATCTGGGTACACCTGGAAAATGTGAGCAATGTGCTCTAAACATGTGCACACAAGCTGCTCCCCTTTATTGGAAATAACGAACGTGTGAACGCAAAAGGCGCAATATGTAAACGCTTCTTCACATTCAGAAAATACCTACACTTCCGAACCTGCACACAACTCCAATTTAGCATGTTTAGGCTGAGTTGGGTCACCGTGTTTTTGGGCGCCAATATTCTGCTTGGCGACGAGTATTGTTGTAGAATGCTTTCTGTTCAAGTGAACAAGTTGCTGGTTGAGTTAAAAGCAGTCAAAAGTTCTTTAGAAACTTTAGAGTGCATTTCACAGCAATATTTGTATGTTTTTTATGCTCAATGAAATCAAAATAATGTCTGTATTTCCACTTGAAGAAGCAACCGCTCTCGACAGCAGCCGTTTCAGCTTGCGTTCTCCAGCTATTTAAAAGCGCATGCTTATTAACTGATGTTGCAGCAGAAAACGTGATTTAAAAGAAGCATTTTTTCTTCTGAAAGCTGTATTTGTAACGTAAGTAACACAATTTCACTGACTTAAGTAACTATAATCAAATTACACATTTAAAATGTAATTCGTTACATTACTGCTCCCCAAAAATGTAATTAGAATACAGTAACACTTAAAAAACTACACCCAAATTAATTTTCTTTTTGGCTTAGACCCTTTATTATTCCGGGGTTGCCACAGCGGAATGAACTGCCAACTCATCCAGCACATGTTTTTATGCAGCGAATGCCCTTCCAGCTGCAACCCATTTCTGGGAAACATCCATACACACTCATTCACAATGGACAATTTAGCCTACCCAATTCACCTGTACCGCATGTCTTTGGACTGTGGGGGAAACCGGAGCACCCGGCGGTGCAGGGAGAACTCCAAACTCCACACAGAAATGCCAACTGACTCAGCCGAGGCTCAAAACAGCGACCTTCTTGCTGTAAGGCGACAGCACTACCTACTGCGCCACTACGTCACCACTTTGTTTTGGCATTTTTAAATGAAATGTAGTGTACAGTGGTCCCTCGTTAATCTAAAATCTAAAAATAACCCGCAATAGGTGAAATCCGCGACGTAGTTGGCTTTATTTTTTACAATTATTATAGATGTTTTAAGGCTGTAAAACCCATCACTACACTATTTTCTCAGATAGGCATTAACATTTTCATCCTTTTCGCTCGTTTAATCACTCGCATAACTTCTACCTTCCTTTAGCATGTCCGGAAGTTTAACTTTTTGTGTGGTGGTTAGCATCTTCCTCTGCCTTTTTGGTGCTACCATGACATTATGGGGTTTGTTGGGGAGAAGACTTGCAAACATACAGTGCAGCACTTCAGAGTCACACAATTTGGTGAGCTGAACGCATTCTGTACTCTACGGATGACACAGCATGAATGCGATTGAGTGACAATGGTCTACAGCCAATCAGGACGCAGAAATCAATGCGCTGTAAAAAAAAAAAGCATGTCAAGTTGCACAAAAAAACTAAACTGCGAGACCATGAAAAATGAACCGTGTTATGGTGAGTGACCACTGTAAACCCATTTAAAGTCCATAATGCCTTTTCAGTTATTTTGTATGTGTTTTACATTTCATTGCATGTTTTACATTATAGTAGTTCCAAGAAAACCTTTATTTTATTTATTTGTAAAACATTGAATTGTATTGCTTTTTAACTTATGCACAGATTGCATAGAACTACAATTCCGCCATTATATGGACTACAATATCCAGTCATGCGCTGCACACACACACACACACACACACACACACACCGGTCCCTAATCCTGGCTGATTGCAAACTCGCACAGCTGAAGCTGTGAAACTGATTACATGGACTTTAAAGTCCATGATTACATGGACTAAAATTTGAAAATCTCTCTAAAATTATTTGGCAGTGCAATCAATATTTATGGTTCTACGAATTGTCTGCGTTTTCATTAAACAATTTATTTAGACATGTGCTGTAGGTGAATTGATTTAACTAAAATGGTCGTAGTGTATGTATGTGAATGTGAGAGTGTGTGGGTGTGTCCCAGTACTGGGTTGCAGTGGGAAGGGCATTCACTGTGTAAAACATATGCTTGATAAGTTGGCAGTTCATTCCACTGTGGCGACCCCTGATGAGTAAAGGGACTAAGCCAAAGGAAAATAAATGGTAATATTTGTAGTGAAGTTAGTTTAAATTATCCATTATAATGCATTCTTGATGGTTTGAAAAATTTGGCTCAGTTGTTTTTCTAAATTTTATTTTATATGTATTCCTTTTGACTTTCGCATTCCTTTCGCTTTAACATTCATGAGAAAAAAAAATACCATAGACTTTAAGTGACCATCTTTACATACAAACATGTGACCGTCATCTCACGTTTGTAAGCTGTGCGTGGTATGTTTCAGCCTTTATATAGATTGCATTACTCCTGGCTTGCATCAGCTGATATCAAGATTTCTAGATATGATGTCTTAAAGCAGAGTACATAAAAAGACCCAAAGCTAGTTCTGTTGAATAAAACAAGTTCTGGGAGAATAAAATCATTTTTAATCTTGACCACCTTGCAGGGTTGTTTTGTTGAACTACAGATTTGGATTATTCAGAAATGTTGCATGCTGAAGGTCTCTCAAAACAATTCACCTTAGATGACTCTTTCACTTTTTTAGGATCTTCCTGATTTTGAATGAGCATCTGAACTCCAGATGCAATTGAACAGAAATTCCTATGATGGCTCATCACAATCAATTAATGTTAAGTAATGCAAGATTTGTCTACTTCAGTGCATTGCACAATGTCAACAGCATGACAAGATGTGCAAATGACACTTTAAACCAAGAACTGAAAATCTGACATTGCAATATTTTTCTGTGATGCATGTTGCAATATTGATTATAATTTCACCAGATGACTTGAATGGCTCTATTTTGAAATCATTCATAATTTTAGATTAATTGGGATGATTTTGTTGGGCAGTACATCTGCATACAATATAATAAATCAATTTTTATTGATAAATAGAGAAGTATGAATGAAACTCAGATTTGCCATTATCACGTGACCTACCCATGTCAGTTGCGTCATTTCACTTGAATTTTTGAATTCTCTCACATGGCCTCATGGCATATTATTGGATCCATTGGATGCAAATGTTTGTGATTTCAGATGCAGCCTTTGTTTCTCCAACACAGGCTTATTAGGAAAATGTGCCCTGAGACTGAAAAATATGTGCCTCAGGGTACATAATGACTGATTTGCTCAGTTGCAATGAATGGCACCAGATTTGGGAGACAGAGCAGGCCGATGTATAAGTCCAGTGAAGGACAGTTCCAGAAACCAGGTAAAATGGAACCCTAAAAAGTACAGTATGATACCGTGGTAAAAGCATGCAGCTGCAATGACTTTTCTCTTCTAGTTTGCTTTTGAAAATGTCATCAGTCATGTTTAGGGAGGGGGTGGGTGAATCAATCGATATGAGATTGACAAGAAATGTACACAGTGCCCCCTAGTGGATTTCCGAGAAATGGCACATTTGAGATGACGTGCTCCAGTAACATATTTGAGATTCTCAAAAGTGTACATGGCGGCATCTAGGGGATTTGTGAAAAGACAGAGTCCAGGGTACATATTTCTTGGTTCTCAAAATTGTAGCCTGGGTACAAATTTCCAATGAACTTGGGATGTATTTCTCCCTTCACTAGTCTTTCTGTAGGGCTGATTGTTCATGTTTTTTTTTATTTCAGTAAAACTGGCAATAAGTCTCGAGCCAGAGTTCACTGACAAGCTAAGTAAAATCACATTCATATGTCACTGTTGGTCTGGGGAAAGGGGTGAGGACTCCTTTACAGTGAAGTACAGGGACAATTATGGGTTTTTATTAATAATAAAATAAAATAAAAAGCAAAACAAACTACCCCAAGGGTGAAACATTAACAACAAAAATAGATAAACGAGGAGAAACGAGGAGATTATAAGCAGAAAAAATTTACGAGCAAACAGGTGAACATAAGAAACTAATAATGGGTTAACAAGGAGGGTGGAACAAGACAATAGACTGGAGAGCACATGACACAAAGAAACAACACAAGCCATGTGCTCACATAAAACGGGACTAGAACACACATGCGGTGCTAAACACAACTCCAACATAAGACTGAATGCAAGACACGAGTACAGGATAAATAAAAACACTCACCGTGCACTCGCATGCAACGTGCATGTTCCATCCAACCGAAACCAATTAGACTAAGACAGAACAAACATGTGGACAAGAGCGCACATCACGAGCACGGCCCAAGTGTGGCCAAGACTGCACTCGTAAAAAAGACGGAGACAGACAAGAACAGAATGAGAGTGCTCAACCCGAGAAAACTCGAGCTGAGCACAACATACAAGACAGGACAAGACTAGTGTCTGGTCTCTAGGCCCCAGAAGAAGAATTGACAGGAGCAAAGTGGCAGAATGCTGACATTCATAATCGCAGATGATTTAATTGGCCGATAATGACTGTGTGCTTATAAAAGATTAAATTCAGCGTATGAGACATTTAGAAGGAAAGTGATTTTAAAGCAAATAGTAAAATATTAAGTGATCTGAGTAAATTGGCTGGCAGAAGATAGATTTTTTTTTTGTAATGTTACCATTTTTTGTTTTATTACTTATGTTTTGCTGTGAGCTCAGAAAGTTCAAGATGACTAATTGCTGGTGAATATGAACTGGAAAATATGCTTTTCTCTACATTTTAGGTAAGGTGTTCTCACACTTAATATTCAGTCATAGAGAGATATGCTTTTCGTAAAAATGTGTCTAAACACTAAATGTGTCTAAACACTAAAAATGTATAAAACCTTCTCTGATAAACAATAACAAAACACACAATGATGTGACTCACTCTCTCTCTCCTCTTCCCCAATTTTAGATGATTTTTCACAAACTATTAACACTGTTTATTTTTAACCAGCCAATTACAGTAGGTGAGAGTTCAAAGTGGCTATTACCGCCGTGGCTTATACCGCCGCCGTTTGAAATAAATGCTGCTCTGTTTTTAGTGTAAGACCGCAGTTTGTGAAAAAGCCGCCAGGGGGCGCAAAGGGACGGGATGCGAACGGAAAGAAATAGCCTTTACAGCAGCTCTCTCTCTCTCTCTCTCTCTCTCTCTCTCTCTCTCTCTCTCTCTCTCTCTCTCTCTCTCTCTCTCTCTCTATATATATATATATATATATATATATATATAATTATGTATTTATTTAATTATATATAATTATAAATATATTCTTAATAAACTTCCCAGCCACAAATATTAAAAAAACACAACTTGTATTAAAACTGGGCGAGGATTAGAAAGAATACGATGTTTGTTATATAATTTAAAATGTTATTCCTCTTGTCCAATTTCTTTATGCACATTTTTTCACTCGCTACTCTGCCAGGAACTTCGCCGCTAGAGAGCACCTTCAAAAATCTCAATCTCATGGCTCATTCTTCACGAATATAGAATTAAAATAATGCCGCGTTTGGTTCATTGTGCATCCCGCGGGTGCAACCAACAAGAATTGTGCATTTTAGTTTAACTTTTTGAGCGTTAAAAGCAGTTCGGTGTTAGTTTTTATTTAAATATATCAAGCCGAAACTAAACAGCGCATTCTCTCCGCCTCCTCGTTCATAACCAGCGGGACCGGGACAACTGCTGAAGCAGGCAATAGAGAAACTCCGTCATTCATCATAATCTTTCTTAGCTGATGTTTCGGAGTCGAAAGAATATATTAAAGAAAAATGTTCTTTTAACAGTCCCTATATATTTTATCTTTTTCTTTCTTTTTTTTTCCTGTCATTTCTCTTCAGCAAATTATATTTTTTAAAGCTGCTTGATTCTTTTAAAACCGAAAGCAGAGCCCGTCAATTGGTGTTTTTCCATAAGATACGTTTATCCTACGATAATTTATCCTCTGATCCTTTTGCATAAAGGTTTTAATAAAAAAAAAACAGGTCACTTAATTACTTTCGATGTGCTAAAATATTTGTTAAACGAATGTTATTTAAAAAAAAAAGCATATGCACATATTACAATTGTAAAATAGTCTAAAATGCATGGTCTAATCAGAAATAAAGGAAATTAGTTATATTTAATGCATAAAATAGGCTAGCCTTTTTATAAATTGAGTTTAATTGATTTGAAACTTTTAATTGCATTTTAACGTCGTGTATAAATAATAAAAATTGCATCAGATTGACGAAAAAACGAATATTAATACCTGCAAACAGGGCCACGGTTACTTTTTTTTCACTGACTGGCATGACTGGCAAACGCGTCAGAAAAAAAAACTGCTGAATCTCTGCGAATATTTGGTTAACTTATAAAACAAATGTCTGGTTTAGTGATGTTAGTAATGCATAGAAAAATGCAAAGCAGAATTCTCCTGAGCTCATTAAACCACTGATGACAGCGACGGAATCACTGGCCCACCACGTTCTTACGAACATATTTTATTTATTAAAGGTATTATTTCATTGACCTGAACATAACCAGTTATAATATAATTACTAACCCATCCTCTAAAGCAGGCAACACTCTATTCAGCTATGTTTTGTGTTTTTACTTAGAAATATTTTCTTTTTGGCGAATGCTTGGAGCGTAATATAGATATTTTAAATAACAGATAGTAGGGGTGGGCGGTACACCGGTGTCATAGTCATCACCGGTGTGACATTGCGCCACGACATGGATTTTCTAATACTGTCAGTACCGTAATAAATCAATTATGCACCTTGAACGGCTGCATTTACATCAATAATAGCTAATTCTAAATAATAAGGCATTCAATTTTCTTCAAACGTTCAGTTGTGGTCTGAATACATGTCCTTATACTACAGGGCTCGAAATTGCAACCATTTTGGTCGCATGAGCGCCCGAAATTTAATCTATGCCCCCTTATAATATATTTGGGAGCATTTGTGTGTCTGAATATAATGAACAGGGAGCTTTTGTTACTGCAGGAAATACAAACGACTGAAGAGTGAAAAGTGCACAGGTTTGCAAACCTCCCCTAAAGTTATAATAATAATAATGGCGCAGATGACAGCGATCATAACATGAGGTAAATGTTGATCCGCCAGCTGAGATCAATCGAGTGTTTTCGGAGAAGGTGCCCGAATCTTGATGCGTTGCATTCACCGCGTGTTCAGCGCAAATGTCCGCTAAATATAAAATCTAACACTGTACACATCATCACCAAAGAAACTCACCTTTACTAAGTTTACACTGAAACTACGGCTCATAATAAAGAGCGGAATTGCGCCGGTGGTCATCATGAGAATCCTGCTCTGTCTGCTCATAAATTGGTGCGGCTGACTCGCCTGCTTTATTCCACCAACACAGAGAAATGAAGATCAGCTCATAACGAGACTGAGCATTTACAATGAACCAAACCAAAACTTTTAAAGAGTGATAGAAGTGAAACTTTCTTTTGTCCGTTCTTCCTTGAGATGTTTTTTATTTTGCTATTGAAAGTAATTCCATGATATTATGCCGTCACCGTTCAAAAGATAGAAACATTCATTTTCATAAGGCCCCATATTTAATGCGGTTTCGTTTTTAAACGCATAGGTTTTGTTACGCCATCCGTCCTATAGGAGTTTTGGATTTTGTGTATTCATGTTTGTGAAAAACACTTAATAGTGGAGACCCCTTCCCCCTTCTCATAACCAAAAGCTTGTCTGTCAGGAGTTAATGGGCATCAGTGAGGCCGAAATCATGTCTATTTAAGTGTCTTTAATATGGTGTATAGATTATTATGCGTTATTGAAACATCAAGGGGGACGCAGCAAAGTCACTTATAAATTAAAATTGTATTATTTTAAGCAATTTTATTTTTTGCAACAGCCTTACATTTAAAACGGAAACTTAACGGCGATTATAATCAAAAAGAACTCAGCCTGTAAGGCTAGATGTTTTCTTTCCCTTATTTATTAATTTATTTGTTCATGTGTTTGGCGCATGTAACTCGTGTGCCATCGTGTGCCATCGGAAAACTAGTGTAATGACGGCAAGCCATCTTTCCCAGACTCGGGGCAAAGTCCTGCCTCTCCTTTCACTCCGTCCCGAAGCCCCAGCTGGCCCTCCTGGCATCCTCTGCGTAAAACATATGCTGGATAAGTTGACGGTTCATTCCGCTGTGGCAATTACAGACTAATAAAGGGACTAAGCCAAAAAGAAAATGAATGACGAATGAATGAATGAATAAATAAATAATAATAATAAAATAAATATAAGGTAATAATCTTTACACACAGATGCCGCGTAAGTGGCCTTTTTTAATTTAGAGATGGTACATTTGAATTGCCTCTGCCATTTCTTCCCCCACCTCAAACCTGAAAGTTGAAGAGAGAACTATATTCTTTGAATAAAACTATTGAGCTATAAAGGGAAAAAACGCAGAAGAAATGTGCCATTATATTAATTTTAGCACAGCTGCCAGTCATTTTCACATTAGTTTTTCAGTTAGGGATTAATATTAAAGTAGCCTAGTAAAAATGTCTATACTATAATATTATAATTTGTTATATCCATTATTATTATTATTATTATTATTAAAGCTATACAATTGACAAAACGCAGAGCCCTTAAAAATTTGCTTTCATTTTGACATAGCTAAAGCACACGTTTAAAGTTATGTAAAAAAACATCCCATACTACAGCAGCAGTCAAGTTAGGACACTTAAAAATGCCTTTTGCGTTTGAAGATGATCGACCTGCGAAGTTATGTTTACAGTGTTATAAAAGAAAAAGGTAGGCTATTTAGTGCGTGTGGATTTACCGTAGACAGGCTTTCTGTTTGGCTAATGCCTAAAAATGTAAGTAAGTAACACATTAATTTTAGCAACTATTTTTAAATGGCATTTAAATTTTAAATTCATTTTTTAATTTAATTTAACATTTAAATATAATTTAATTTAAAACATTTATTTTTTCCTCGCTGATTTTGGTTGGGTAATAAAGCATGATGACTCAGATATGATCTAGTTTAGCTTGCATGTGTGGGCATATTTTGACGTCTTTACCTAAAACTTTAAACATTTATAATATTTAAAATAAAACGGAAAGAAATAAGGAGACTAACATAATTTAAAACACTTATTTGGTGCTTAAACCACCTTCAGAAAGTTTTGCCAGCTGTGGTAGAGCGCAACGGAGGCTCCACTGGAATGTAGCAGATGTGTTAAAACTTGGTATTATTTATTAATATGTTATTAATGTGTTTTTGTGTTCCTCGTCTTGTACGTCGCCGTGTTATTGTGCGTCAACGTCACGTTTATCTGTCCTTAAGCGCGCATATAGTCGAACATTTCTGCTCGACATCGGTAGAAACAAACTTCACAAGTTAAACTCCGCGGACACTGATGAGCTGCAAGATTTCGGCTTGCTCCGGATGCGTACCCATCCTCTGACCCCCACCTCACCACCTCGCCCACAATGGAGGCGCTTCAAGCGGCGCGAGAGGAAGCAGAAGAGGGGTAAGCGCGGGGGTATCCGAACAAGGCTAGCGGCTAACCCCCACAAACCCGCAATCCCCTCCATCATTCTAGCGAACGTACGCTGGCTAGACAACAAACTGGACTACATCCGTCTACTTCGTTCATCACATAGGACTGTAAAGGACTGTTGCGCTTTTGTGTTTACACCACACAGAGAGGAGCTTACAAAGCCTTCCCCCTCCCCCACCTTGGTGGACCACTTAACTGTCATGCTAATGCCTGCTTACAGACCGATAGTTAAAGTCACCAAACCGGTTTGCAAGGAGATACAAGTGTGGCCAGAAGGTTCTTCAGAGGCTTTACAAGACTGCTTCAATACCACAGACTGGGATATGTTCAAACAGGCTGCCACTCAAAAGAGCAAGAGCACCAGCCCCAATCATGTACACCTTCTACAGAGGCACTATTGAGAGCATCCTGACCAGCTGCATCACTGTGTGGTATGGAACCTTGGATTTTCTGCAGGAAAACACTTCAATGCATAGTGAGAACAGCTGAGAAGATCGTTGGTGTCTCTCTCCCCTCCCTTCAGGACATTTACAGCACACGTCTTACCCGTGGAGCCCTCTGCATAACAGCAGATGCCACCCACCCAATGCACAACTTCTTCAGTCTGATCACACACACACACACACACACACACACACACACACACACACACACACACACACACACACACACACACACACACATTAATTTATATATATATTTGGTTGACAATAAATAAATAAAAGAAAGAATTAATGAATGAATTCTACAGTCTGCGTGTGCCTCTATGTTTATAGAGTTACTGGAGACATCCAGTAAGACACAGTCAAATATTCAGTCCAAATGCACTGGAGAGACCTGAAACATGTTAATTTTTCCTTATTGGCTATATGACATTTAGATGTTGCATATTATTCTGTGGTCTTAATAAAAGTGTTAAGTATTTCAGCACATAAGAGCAAATATAGCTTATAGCCCATTTCGTCGCGCTCCGCAGCTTTTCACTAATAAAGCTCTTCATGTAAATTTCATTTTTCAATTTTAGCACGTCATATAAAAATATCGCCCTTGCGCCCTCATTTATGATATCCTGCCGCCGGGCCTGCTATAGCGAAACTTTATTGTTTGAGAAGAAACAAAAACGGAAACTGTGCATGAAAACCTGGCTGGGAAGACGGCGATAACATGAATTTTCTGTTCTTCAACGAGAAAAATAAAATCGCAGACACGACACAATGACGGCGTTAATTATACAACGCAGTGTTTACGATCATATTAACAACTAACATTAATATCAATAACTCCTCTGGCTTTAGACTTTACCTTTTAGAGCTTGTTCTTGTCGGCGCAATATAAGTTTATTGCATGTATAGCTACGAATCAGATTATGAAGAATGATTAAGAGCATGCTTATCCTTTATTTCATCCTTTCCGTAAGGTGTTTTATTTATTTATTTATTTATAATTTTTTTAAATAATGATGACAATATTCACTGTCTAAGCATTCCTCGGTATACTACCAACAAATTACGCCCCTGTACCCAAGTAGCCTACCTAAGTTAATTTACATTTCATGTAAAAAATAAGAAATCAAAAAAGACCAAAGTATTATGCTAAATATCCGTACAAACGAACATGTTTGTTGTTTAACTTTCGTTGATAAAACAACACAATACAGCCTATAATAATGTAGGCTAGTTAAATAGAAATAACTTTAACTGCTTGAAACAGTAAACGTTACATTTTAGAAACTTCACAAATACTAATCAATAATAATATAAATAGTAACGAAGAACAAAAATATTAGCCTAGGCTTGTAACAACATAAGTCAGATGTTGAAAAACCTGGCTGGGAAGACGGCGATAACATGAATTTTCTGTTCTTCAACGAGAAAATAAAATCGCAGACACGACACAATGACGGCGTTAATTATACAACGCAGTGTTTACGATCATATTAACAACTAACATTAATATCAATAACTCCTCTGGCTTTAGACTTTACCTTTTAGAGCTTGTTCTTGTCGGCGCAATATAAGTTTATTGCATGTATAGCTACGAATCAGATTATGAAGAATGATTAAGAGCATGCTTTTCCTTTATTTCATCCTTTCCGTAAGGTGTTTTATTTATTTATTTATTTATTTATTTATTTATTTATTTATTTATTTATTTATAATTTTTTAAATAATGATGACAATATTCACTGTCTAAGCATTCCTCGGTATACTACCAACAAATTACGCCCCTGTACCCAAGTAGCCTACCTAAGTTAATTTACATTTCATGTAAAAAATAAGAAATCAAAAAAGACCAAAGTATTATGCTAAATATCCGTACAAACGAACATGTTTGTTGTTTAACTTTCGTTGATAAAACAACACAATACAGCCTATAATAATGTAGGCTAGTTAAATAGAAATAACTTTAACTGCTTGAAACAGTAAACGTTACATTTTAGAAACTTCACAAATACTAATCAATAATAATATAAATAGTAACGAAGAACAAAAATATTAGCCTAGGCTTGTAACAACATAAGTCAGATGTTGAAAAACCTGGCTGGGAAGACGGCGATAACATGAATTTTCTGTTCTTCAACGAAAAAAAAAAAAAAATCGCAGACACGACACAATGACGGCGTTAATTATACAACGCAGTGTTTACGATCATATTAACAACTAACATTAATATCAATAACTCCTCTGGCTTTAGACTTTACCTTTTAGAGCTTGTTCTTGTCGGCGCAATATAAGTTTATTGCATGTATTTCTCATCAACGTCTACTATTTATCAGTTTCTCTTTTGTATTTGGCCATTTTTGAAAAGGCCTCTCTGCCATACCTGGCTGGACTAGCTGGGCATTTGCGTTCAGTAGATGACACCGGAGCTGGCTCCGCATTCCATGGGCTGGGTGACATGACCGCAGCTCTGGAGGTTCGACGTGTTTGTCCATTTAACACTTATTTTTCTAAGCAAGCCCAACAAATAGCTTCATCCTAATTATTGATTCGCCTTTCTCGATCGCCACGAATCCAAAATGATTCCAGATTGGCGCTGAGCGAGCATAAGCAGAGCGTAAAACACTAGCTGCAGTCAGTAAACAATTTAACAGATGCCCCGTCTGCAGCCAAACTTTAAAAATGTATAAAGCATATTTTAATCGTTTAACTGATACCATTCATCGGTTACAAACGTGCCCTTTCGGTTATTGCTTAATCGGTTATTTTGAGCATTCCCAACTAAACCGCATGTGCAAGCTCTATTTTTTTTTCTCTCACGGCCGCACGCCGGAGATCCGGCATGGTGCCGGAATACTTTAAGCCCTGGTAAGATCATGTTTATTACTAAGAAAACTAAATCAAAATTATATTTTAATTGAACACATCTGATCACATAAGGTACGCACAGAAAAGTCTGTTTAGTGTTGTGGAAAGGCAAAGCTGAATATCTGTGGTTAAACTGCCACCCAGCGGTCAAAAGCTGCTGGCGCACCAAGTACCGCTGTCGCCGCGGTATGAATGGCGCCATAAGGAACACATTGAAGTAGTAACATCTGTACCAGCAGAATATTAAAAGCACTTGTTGATAGTTGAACTCTGCTCACTTCCAGTTGATTGGAAAAGCTCAAAGTGCTGTGCTCATTGTATCAATTATAAGGCTATTAATGGGACATTATGCATGTCAGCAGGTGTAATGATGTGACAAGCTCATTATGTGTCATTGTAGAAATTGCTTAATGCGCTATCAGACTCATTTATGACTTAAGCACAGCTGATATTGATATTCGGGACATGTATATGGACAGAATTGCTTGAGTCACCCTTCACTCATTACACTCTGACTGTCTGAACACATTTGCTCTGCTTATTTGCAATTAGTTTCTTTTTTTTTTAGCAGATGATATTAAAGTGACTCATATGCATTCAAGGAAACGGATAATGTCATGCCTCCCCTGGGTATTGAACCTGTGACCTTGGTGGTATTTTTACATTTGTTGTGAGGTTAAAGGATGTTAAATATCTTCAGTGTATTTTTGTAATTTTGTGTTTAATAAATGAAATTTTTTATGTTTTAAAATATGCCATCAAAAATGTGAAATAAATGCATAAATTATGTAAAATTAAATCTTAATATTTGAATGTTAATATAAGAATACAATAGTTTGTAATTAATAAGGATGTTACTTGCATTTTTTTGCTGGATCAGGTATTGGCCAGATCTTATCTTGTGCGTGCACTATATTCTGAGTAATTTATGAGCCAACAAAAGCCATGAAAGTAGCCTATTATAAAGCACTAGAAAGCTGTTGTGTGTGCCTACTATATCTCACATATTCTGAAGCCATTCTATAGTTTAATATGAAGGATGAATAGTGTTTAAATTCATGTTCGCGTTTGCGATTCCCTCCACTGTGCCTGTCAATCATTGTTCATTCATTCAAACTGCGTGTCGCATTCATGACAGCACGAAAAACTTTCTTCAAGACTATTTGTTCCTGTTAGTTTAAATAATAAGTGGAGAAAAACATTTAGTTTTGCATTAAATGCGTTCATTTTGACCTGCAACAAGGAGTTTATTGCTGTTTCTAAATCATGTTGCGCTGTGTCTAGATCAACAGATCACATTCGCAACACTGGAATAGAGAGGGTTATTACCTGCTCTTCTTACACAAAGTAGGCCTACCTGAAACTTTAAATTAGAAAAGGCTCAATAATACATTGGACAGATCCTCATTGCACTCATTTTATCCCTTTGTGCTGCTATGTTTGAAAAGTGTCCGCAGATACCGGAAGGCTGCGCGCTGTGATGCATCAAGCTCTTTATTCATGCACCGGCTGCGCAGATGCGATGTGCGCGGCTCCGTAAAATTATTCTGTAAAGAAAGAAAGAAAGAAAAGAAGGCTCTCGAAGATTGAAAAGTCTGAGCGGTGCAGTTAACCATTTTTGCCAGGGTCCAACTCTCTTCACTGGACTCGAAGAGAAGATGACCTCCTCTGGAACAGGACAACTCTCTTTTAAATGTTAAATGTGTTTTAGTACAATCACACAGAGGAAAGTTTTGGTCTCCACAATGTAGATTTTCATCAGCTTCATACAACAGGAACTTGATTTGGTCTGTTGTTGAGATTTTTTTCTTCTGTCATACCACCAGAGTTATGAATCAGCACACACGGTACCAAAATAGAGCCAAGAATCAGATGATCTTTGGGCTGACGAGTCTGGATTCAAACCAATATTCAAAACAGGTTTGGCTTATTTATGTCATTTTGTCTTAAATTGACAATGTCAGATTAAGAATGTGTTCGTATGTATTCTGTAGTGAAAGTGTTTTTGTGCTATAACCATCATACAGTTTCTTATTTTCCAAATTTCTGAACAATCAGTTAATGTTAATCAATTAACCGACTGATTCGACTAATTGACTTAAAGACTGATTGATTGATTGATTGATTGAAAGATTGATTGACTGATTGATTGATTGACTGACTGATTCACAGATTGATTTATTGACTGTTTGATTGATTGATTAATTGATTGATTAACAGATTGATTTATAGATTGACATTGACTGAATAATTTATTGACTGTTTGATTGACTGATTCGTGGATTGATTGATTCACAGGGTGACTGATTGATTGTTTGATTGATTAATTGATCGACTAATTGATTGATTAACAGATTGATTTAGTGATTGACATCGATTGATCGATTGATTGACTGATTGACTGACAGAATGACTGATTGATGGTTTGTTTAATTGATTGGCAGATTGACAGATTGACAATCACAGATTGACTGTCTGATTGATTAATTGACTGACTGATTAATTGGTTGATTGACTGATTAATTTATTGACTATTTGATTCACAGATTGATTGACAGATTTTTTGACTGATTCACTGATTGATTTACAGAGTGACTGATTGGTTGATTGATTGACAGATTGATTGATTGATTAATTGATTGACTTATTGATTGATTAACTGATTGGTTTAGTTTTTGACATTGATTGATTGATTGATTGATTGATTGATTGATTGATTGATTTATTGATTTATCGACTGGTTGACTGACCGATTGACTGATTGATTGTTTGTTTAATTGATTGGCAGATTGACTGATTGACAATCACAGATTGGCTGTCTGATTAATTAAGTGATTGACTGATTGATTGATTGACTGACTGATTGTTTGTTTTACTAATTGATTGACTCAATCACCGATTGATTGATTGATTGATTGATTGATTGATTGATTTGACTAGTGATTGGCTGATTAATTCATTTACTAATTGATAGATTGATTGATTTACTAATTATCTGATTGATTAATTAATTGTTTGATTTATTGATTGACTGATTCACTAATTAACTGATTAAATCACTGATTGATTGAGTGATTGATTAGTTTATTTATTAACTGTTTCACTGATTATGTACTTGATTGATTGATTTATTTATTGATTGATTGATTGATTGATTCACTGATTGGTTGATTCATTAATGGATTCACTGATTGATTTACTGATTGATCAACTGACTGATTAATTGTTTGAGTAATTGATTGCTTGCTTGTTTAATTGATTCTGCATGGAATCTTGAAAATATTATTAAATTTATTAATTATTATTATTAATAATTTTTTTTTTTGTGCTGATACATGTCTATCGTTGATGTGTAAATAGAGCAATATGTTGTGATCATCTAAGTTTAGTTCTTACCTGTCACCAAAAACTCTTTTAATAAAAATTTACTATATAAACTGAGTTTCCTCTAATTTTAATTAAACTTTACGAAGTCTGATTTACCCCACAATGGATCCATTTAATCACTTGAAAAAACAAGAGTCACACTACACACATTTAATTAATTGAATTGTATTAAATCTGGATTTTGTGATCCATAAAACTGAGGCTTTGAGTTCATAAAAAGTACAGTAGAAGTCATAGAGAAGATCTCCTTTGTGGTTTGTACTGTATCTCCGGATATCTTTTTCATGCTCAAACAACAACAGTAAAGCATAAAAGACACATTTAAGTAAAATGACTGAAATGTTATATATTTCTCTGAAGCAAACTCCAATAGTTTAGTTTTGTTTCCATCTTCCAAAAATTCCTTTATAGTCCAGGCTCTTTTTAACGTTCAGTATTGATTCGTCCAGCTTACGGCCACAGAAACATGGCATCTTTACAGCAGAACGTTTGAAGCTATAGTTTGCGAACAGTCTACTTTGACATTTATGTGTCTTTGAGCTGAAGTGTTGTAAAAGAGACAAGCGTGAGTGTGTGCTTTAAGATGCTCCGCAGGCTCTTGTAGTTCTGCCAACTCCTCCGAGGAGATGCTCTTGTACGTTTTCTGCATTCTTGTTTTGGCCAGACAGCCATCCTGTCGTCCGGCTCTCTGGATTCCTGGCACGCCTCTGTCCATGTTTGCATGCTCTGTTGTGCTCTGATGTGGCCCATTTGCCTGCTGTAGCTCTACGGGATGACAGGAGGGGCTCCGGGGCCTGGAAACAGATTCTTCAGTATTCAGAGACGGTCTTGGTTGATCTGAGAGGAAGTAATCATGGGAAACTTGTTTATGATGATGTGATTCGTTTGTCTGGTTTGAGAATGAGCCATTTTCAGTGTTTACAGTCAGCCACAGACATTTTTTGCTTAATAAAGTGAATTATCTTTTACCTTTCAAATGTCAGCATTACAGGTTGAAAGTGTGGTTTTATTTCTTTCTTCTTTTTTTTGGTCAGTATAGTTTAAAAAAAAAAGTTTTTTAAAGATGTGTCTTATAAAAGCGGCATCTATTGTATTAATAAAATTGTAAAAATATTACTACTATAACAAAATTATTGTCAGTATAATTCGGAAAACAGGAAAACTCCAGAATGGAAATTTTGGCTGATACAGATCACCGATAGATAGTGACAGACAGAATCTGTATGCTTTTTTTGTCTGTTTTATGCATAGAACTTTGCAGATCTGCATATGTAGAAGTATAAAAGTATGTAGAAGAGTAAAAAGGGTTGAAAGCATAATGAATAAAATGTAAATAAAAGTAATTCTGAACTTTTCTTTAATGTTTACAATGTAAATTCTATTAGAACCTCTTCTTTGGCAAAACTACAGCAGATGTATGTATGTATGTATGTATGTATATATATATATATATATATATATATATATATATATATATATATATATATATATATATATGTGTGTATATGTGTGTGTGTGTGTGTGTGTGTGTGTGTGTGTGTGTGTGTGTGTGTATATGTATATGTATATGTATATGTATGTATATATATATATATATATATATATATATATATATATATATATATATATATGTATGTGTGTGTGTGTGTGTGTGTGTGTGTGTGTGTACTGTTACGACCCTGTCTTCCCTTTTCTTACCTTTTGGTGGTCTCGCAGTGTGACGTCACAGTTAGTCAGTTTGAATTTTTTGTGAAGAACGGCACTTCCTCTGGTGGACCATTATTCCCCAGAGAGGACATTTTGTTCCAACTCTTTTGTTTCGCTGTCCTATGTTTTTGTGTTGTATTTTGATGAGTGAATTTTAATTGGTTTCTTATTTATTTCAAATCACTAGACAGTTTGTTATACCTTATTATTCCCTTTAATAAATGTTTATTTCATTATATAACTTTTTGTGTATCTGATCCTTTTTATGGTACGGTCAGGAGCGAGCTGGCCGTAACAATACACACAACAGTTCTAGTTCTTGAATCTGATTGGCTGCCATGTGATATTCCAGTAATAAAAGCACTTGTACAGCCTCCTCACACTTTTATATTACTCCGCCCACATAGAGTGACAGCAGATCAATAAACTCACTACAGTTTGACAAATATTGCAGCTGTTGGACAACATAATATCCTTTTGAGGCTTTTTTAAAGTCGATAATGTAGTTGTTTGGGTTGCAGCTATGCAGTTTATTTTTAAGGATATTTGAATATTTATCAATTCGTAGATGCAGCACGTCATTGAGCAGAGCAAAGATGCTTGATGTTGTCCATCCACAAGATGGCGACAGAGACTGCATAATAAGCCATTAGAGGACAAAACTTGTCATTTCTAACTGCAGCTGATCAAATCACTATTAAACTGGTTAGTGACTTTCTGAGTCAATCTCTTTTTTTTGTATGTTGTAGCGCTGTATTTATACCATAATAATTGTAGTGAATTGAGTGTGCAATGGGACTCGCATATGAGGAATGTATGTATTTTGTGTTAACCACTCTTTGTATAACCCTGAGTTACTTTTTGGTTTGCCATCTGGATCTAATGAGTCTCCTGTTTTCATTACTGCAGACTAGTTCAGTAAACAGAAAGAAAGAAGAAATGCCTGCATGTGTTTAGCATTTTTCTTTATCGCAAACACAACAGCAATCTGGTAGTGTTTACTTTGCTTTGGCTTTTTCGAGGTTAAGTATTGTGATATCCTCATTGCAACAGAGAAATACTGGGAAATCTCTTTAGACTGATGGCATTTCGTCTTGAAATGTGAGCAAAATCACCTGTTTTGTCATCACTTTAGATATTACGCTAGAGAATCATTCAAATACTAGCTCTAAAGTGACGTTAGTTAAGTTGCAATGGTGTCTGCTGTTCTGATCGTCAGCTGCAGATGAGAAGCCATGTCTGAAGAAGGCAGTTCCTCATACAAAAGGGTTTTTAGACTCTGGGTTAAATAAATAAATAAATAAATAAATAAATAAATAAATAAATAAATATATATATATATATATATATATATATATATATATATATATATATATATATATATATATATATATATATAAATATATATATATATATATATATATATATATAAAGGGTTTTTTTTGTACTCAGATTTTCTTTTTATTCAAACAATTTCAGTTTTGAATCAACTCATGTGCAGGTGAAATACTGAAACCATTTTTAAAACAGCTCAGTCCTTCATTAAATCAATTTTTACCAGAATGCCAAAAGCTCAAAGTGGGCGTCTTTTGGTCTGGGATTTTTAAGCTCCTCGCTTAACTTGGCACAAATGTAATTAATCATTTTGTCAAACAGACAAGCTAATTACTATTCTCTCGACTTTCTCAAAAAAAATGTTTTAACATGCAGTAGCCAGAGATGGAGTGATCTTAATGGGATTGACATCAAAACCGGCCCAAAGTGTATTAGCTGTGGTGCGATGCTAATCTTCACCTCTGGCACTGCAGAGGGCAGTTCAGAGCGAGTTCACCCGCACCAGTGATAAAGACTCTCTGTAATTAGATTGAGCACATCAGGATCCACTCGGGCTGGTGAAAATGCTCAGGCTACATCTGAACGCCACTGACAGCTCTTTGAACAAACCCTGAAGAGAGCACCACAACACTGGACACTTCTGACACATTTATGCACTCTCTAGTGGAGCAATATATATATAGTGAGAATCTATCCACTTTTTTTTTCATTTGTGTGGCTTATACTGTAGGTGTTTTTCATAAGTGTGGCTTGTAACTTGCATCGAAAAAAATGACATTTGAATTTGACCATGGACTTCTGGACATTTCCATTCATATTCAGCTGTTGTTACGAGTTTAGATATTAAAAAGGAATGGAATGTAACATTTATGTGAGACAATCAATGATGTGTGTGACAAATTAATAATGAGACAGAATTGAGGAAGAGCCTATACTCATCATTATTAGAGGAAAATTAACAATAAAAAACAATAATATTTACAAATTAAAAAGTAGAGTTAGCCAAATCAAAAAAAAAGTAACAAAACAAACCATCATTAAATCTAATGCCTAAACTAGACAACAAAATAAAGAATAAAAAGATCTTCGGTGTGGGTGACACCCCATCTAAACTATCATAAACTAAGAAAATAAAAATACAGAGGAGGCCAGTTACTCAAGATCTAAGCTAACAAAGACAAACTAAGCTAATACAAAGAAATCTGAAGAATCTTAAGTAATAAGACAACAAACTGGAAGGCCTTAAAATGATCATCAGCGAATTGGCTGAATTTGTCACTTGATAATGACTGACATAACACTATACAAAACTCATCGTTTTTCCATGCTATCATTGTTTCATAGTATTTTAATTTAAGGTTGGGACCCCCTCTGGGGTCGTTTGGTGATTTCCAAAAGTCAAATTAATTTTATTAAACTATTACAATTACTATATTTAACCATAACCTACAGAAGAAAAAAGAGTAGTTAATAGTTACATTAAAAAACAACATGCAAATAAAAAGCCTTCAGCCTTTCGTTTTTTTCTTTTGTTTTTTTTTTATTCACCCCTGGGGTGATTATGTTATATTAAAGACACAGCACATTGATTTTATGGCACCAGTATACATTTTCTGACTCCTTTATGGCACTCACGTACATCAAAATTAAATTCAGACCAGAACTAAACATGGAGGATAGTCTCCAAGTGGCGTTCTTCAAAATTAAATGATTAATAGACTTGAGCCCATTGATATGTGTGCGCTGTTGTGTGTAAGATTTATACATTTATAACCACCTCAGAGGATATTGGGGGTTGTGAGTCACTGGCATTGTTATTTTGGGAGTCATGGGTTGAAAAGTTTTGGAACCCCTGCTTTAAAACTCATTTTTAAGACATGAGTAAGTTCTGAGGCAAAGCTCTGCAGGTCTGTTCTTAGACTTTCTTCAATATGTGACTGTATTCTTGTCCAGTACGAGTCCGGTAGCATATGAATATCTTCTTTGACCTGAAATAGTCAAAGTGCGAGACAAAGATGATTGTTTTTGGATATGTGTGGTCTTCTGGAGACTTGTATTCAGCTGGCAGCACTAGCTCAGTGTTTCTTTGGTCAGGCTCTCAGGGCTCTGCTGGTGATCAGGTCACTCCAATAATTCATAGAAAAAAAGTAAACACAAATAAAAATACATTTATTATATACTATGCACATACAAACAGAATGGTGTTCTATGGCTCATATCAAATTTTTTAAAAATCGAAATAAAAATTTTATAAAATAAAAAATAAATGCAAAAGCTTAAATTATACCACTACAATGGTGATTATTAATTATATACTCACTGGCCACTTTATTAGGTACACATTACTAGTACTGTGTTGGACCAACTTTTGCCTTCAGAACTGCTTTAATCCTTCATGGCATAGATTGAACTGAAAATATTCTTCAGAGATTTTGATCCATATAGGCATGATAGCATCACGCAGTTGCTGCAGATTTGTCAACTGCACGTCCATAATGCGAATCTCCCGTTCTCGTTCAGTTTCCTGTTCTTAGCTGACAGGAGTGGAACCTGGTGTGGTCTTCTTCTGCTGTAGCCCATCCGCCTCAAGGTTGGACGTGTTGTGCGTTCAGAGTTGCTCTTCTGCATACCTCGTTTGTAACAAGTGGTTATTTGGCTAAAGGTAGCCTGGCCATTCTCTTCTGACCTCTGGCATCAACAAGGCATTTGTTCAGACCATTCTCTGTAAACCCTAGAGATGGTTGTGCGTGAAAATCCCAGTAGATCAGCAGTTTCTGAAATACTCAGACCAGCCCATCTGGCACCAACAACCATGCAACGATCAAAGTCACTTAAACCACCTTTCTTCCCCATTCTGATGCTCTGTTTGAACTGCTGCAGATCGTCTTGACCATGTCTACATGCCTAAATGCATTGAGCTGCTGTCATGTGATTGGCTGATTAAAAATTGTGTTAACAAGCCGTTGGACTAGTATGCTTAATAAAGTGGCCGGTGAGTGTATATAGATAGAGTAAATAAAATATAGTAAAATACAATAATTTATTATCATTATTATTAGTCAAAAGCACAAACTAGACTTATCAAAGTTATCAAACGTAAAATGAACATGCCATTTTATTTTTTTAGAAGTATTTTGGTACAAATAGTTTGTAGCATTTTGTTTCCTTTCAAAGAAAGGCCTCTGAGTTGTATCTGCTCTCCTTTGGCATACTAATATATTGTGTATTTATACTTATTTATTGTGTGCACAGACTTGTTTGGTGCTAACAG